>NC_141756.1:75322336-75499836 GCF_982258835.1 Parasteatoda tepidariorum
TGAAACAATATTATAAATAACTGAAAAATAAAATTTTCAATTTATAAAGAAATAAAAAGAATGGAAATATATAAAATTGATAAGATCTGATAAAAAATATAATTATGATCATAATAAAAAAATAGAGTATAATACAAATTTATCAATTATTTGAGAAAATTTACCATGTGAAAATAAATTCTCATTCTAAATAATTGAAATTAAATTAAGAATTGAAACGCTTTCTGTGATAAATATTTCAAAAAGCAATAAAGAACAATTCAGACTGAAATTAGGTACTTTAATAATGCATGATATTAAGTATGGTTTTATAAACATTCTCAAACTATATCATAAATACTTGAAGATTGAGAATTTATAAAGAAAAAAAGCAAGAAATATATGTAAATTGCGTATTGTAAGATGAAAGAAGAATAGCACGTTTTAATATGAAATTTTACTAGATCCGACATATTTTACAAACTACAAACGCATTAAATTATGCATGGAAATGAAAAACCGGCATTTCTAAAGCAAAAACCAAATTTGTCATGGGGTGACGAAGCATACAAACAAGGCATATAAAACCGAGCATTTTATTAACGGCCGGGCATAAAAATAATCACTCTGCCAGCACTATCGTAAATCCTCCAAGCAAAGCATGGATTTACTTAAACCCCATAGCACTATCATCCTTTTTCAAATGTCAGGAAAAGCGAGAATTTCTTTTTAAATTTACACCCTGAAAACTCAGGAAAATATGGGATATTTATTCTGAATCGCTTGACGTTTCATCGCAACCGCAAAATTTTCGCCCCAATGAATTTAATTATAGCCTCCCCCCCCCTTTTCATTTACATAAATTAATGGCAAATGCAAAATGCGAGCGTCTTTGATGACGCATCCACCCTGCTTTGTCAATAATAAATACCGGGCGACGTAAAATTTGTAAATTTACGGCGACGAATTTCGGGTGGACGCTTTTCTGGATTTATGTCTCAAAAGAAGAGAGGTCGTTAAAATACAAACTAGCAAAATGAAAATCGTGAAGTCATAATTGCTGAGGAGATTTTTACTGTTAAGAGATTTGGAATTGCAGAGGAGACAAGCGCAATATAATTTTGTAAGGAGCTGAGCGATGAAGTTTTATGAGATACGGTATTGCAACTCAGACAATGAAATGATAAGAAAATTATTATTAAGTAAATGATGGATAAATTTCATTAAAGAATCATTATTTATAGAGTAATGGTTGCTTTCGTAATGCAAAATTTCTCTTTATATTAGAGACGGGGGAAATAAATGATGCTATAAAATTTAAAATTGATAAAGGAAGATATTTTAATTAAACATAAATATATTAGCGATAATTAAGTTTTATTTTAAATGGTATTTTATAGTTATGCAGTAAAGACATGTCTATACAACTATAAATTTAATTAAAAAAGTTGTGGATATAAAATAAATTGCTTTGCTCTTATTTCTTTTCTAATATTGGCTCGGCGGTGTTATCACTCAACTCTGGAAAAAAAATCCCTGTATGTATTAAACACAATTTATGAAGGGGAAACAATTACTGTTCTCCTGTATAAGCTATATAGGGCTCACTATACTAGTTTTATTTGTTGGAAAAACTTGAGTAAAAAAGGAACAGCTGAACATACTTGAATATAGTAAATGATTGAATATAGTAATATTTACTATAGGAAATGAAATAGTTTAGCATAGCTGAAATAGTTTAGTATAACTGAAATATCATCCTTAAATATCTCATAGACTGCGCTTTGAGTGGTCACCATTTTTTAAAAGACGAAAATAAACAAAATTCTGTGTATTTTCCCAGTTTGTAAAGAAAAACTCAAAATTCTCTTCTAAATTTTGGTATTTTTTAAATTCCCTGTGTTTTCCAGGTTCTCCCTATTCTCCCTGTGGAGTGGCAATCCTGATAGGTCACGGAGTTGTCACTGAAATATATGAAAATGTCTAGCGCAAAAAATACTTATTTTTAATTTTGGTGTACAAAATTTGATTCATTTTCAGTACTATTTTGTGAAGCTACTTGAGTGCTACTTGGTTTAAGAGGGTGGTCATTCATTAAATTAAAAATTATAACTTTGCAATTTAAATTATAATTATTACCAAACATTTGCTTATTTATTTCAGCATCAAGAGTTTAGGTATTTTGTTAAAGTGGAGACATCAATTATTCTGCAGATTATCTAAATACTATGCTAATTATTTAGAGTGATCTGTTTAAAGTTCCAAAAAATTGTTTCATTTCTCAAATTATCGAGGTAATCAGCAAACTGTTCTAAATCTGTGATCTGTTTACAAATATTGTTTCGAGGAACCTTAGGGTTGCGTGAAAGGGGTTCCGAGACTTAAGAATTTCTTTTAAATAGTTATGATTTTCGAAACCCGTAATTAAATTCATATCCAATTAATAGTTCGTTATATATTCAATATTTCCATCATATTTATAAAAATATTTATTTGAAATACTGGTGAAGGAAGAAATTTCAAAACTAAGTTTTTTCTATAACAATATAATGAATGGATTAGGAAAAAAAAGGATGAATTCATTGATGAAAAATTCCAGCAGTATTTCAGATTGAATAAAAAATAATCAAATTCAACAATGAAGAAATACATTTCTTTGATATACATTCTCAACATTTTCTTCCTTTTTTATTTTTATTTTTATGAAAACCATATTTCAGCACATTAATTTTTATGCATGTACTAAAAACAAATAAAGAATTAGACTAGTCTGATTCTTAACCCAAGTTTAAGACTAATATTGATAAAACTATAAGATGAAAAAATTTCATTCGTCATTCATTCACTAAATAATTTCAAAATAATTAATAAAATTAAGAGCATTACATATTTTCAAAATAAATAATAAATAAAATTTAGAGCACAACTTTTTTTCAACATAGTTAATAGTAATATTCATTCGTTAATTAATATGTTCAAATTTTTAATGAAATTTATACTCAATAATTAAATATTGAGATCTGATAAATAAATTTCATTAACTATTCCATAACCGTCGTTGACCAGTCGACCCAATTTTTGGGTTTACGACTACTAATGTTCAACTACGTAGCCTTGTAATTTTGAACCCAATCCAGAAGATAATGGAACTCCTGGATCAAGTATTGGGAGAAACATGCCTTCGTGAAGGACTTTTTGATGAAACTAACCCGCATTCGGGTTACATGAAGAGGAAAACCACGAAAAACTCCAGCTGTAAGCCTGAAAGGCGACTTTAACCCATGATCTGTCTATCACTGAGGATATTTTACCTCAGCACTGTGGTCGATTCAAGCCGGATGCGGAATTTGTATCGACCAGCCGTAACTGGGATTCGAACCCGGTTCACCTCATTGGAAGACGAACGCTCTTTCCCTTTAGCCATCACGGATCTATTAACTATTTACTGAATCTTATTCATTAAATCTCGGGTTTCCGCCTAACGAAAGTCGATCCTTTGGGGTTCCCAATCCGAAAAAAATGGAAACCGCTGCCCCAGATAATCAGCGCAATACCCAATAAGCATTACTTTTGGTGAAAACAAGATCTTTGTTGCAACAACAAAATTTTTGTGAGGTTTACATGTATGTTGTTTATTAATTCTTCGTATTCTAAAAAATCACAAGTTACTATAATCAAACACACAACCCATTAGTTGATAGAGTCAGTCATCAATGATTTTTTAAAAATCTATAAAATCAAGAATCAAACGGTTTAAAATGTTATTAGAATAAAAGAAATCAACATGATTTTATTCATTTTTCAATATCTGAAGAATCAAGTTAAAAGAGCAGCAACCAAACGATCAAAAAATTAGTTGATTGAATGTTTATACTTTAACGATACAGAAAACGTTAAGGCACACTGTTTCACTTTACAGCACATTATTACTTTAATATAGTACCCAATTAACGGATTAGGTAATTAACGGATTAAGATTGCTTGTAAGATTGTAATAAGCAAATTATCGGCTTTACCGGGAACATATGAAATAAGTTAAGACACTAAATTACTGACAACATCTTAGTAAGAGAACAAATAATTACGTCAGCATAAATACAACGGTCTCATATTTTAATGGAAGATTTAATTTCTCTAAACCAGGACAATTTCTCCAAAATTTAGACAAAATTTGTAAATACAATGCATTAAAAAATTTCAAAATTACTATCCAACAGGAAAGTAAACAAAATATATTATGAATATTATTTTTTAAATGTTTGAATAAGGTAACATTCAGTGATTACTGAGTTAGGCTTAGCAAATATGAACTGTTCTAACTACTTATATAACCTTATTTTGAGGTTATTTAAAAATACAATGTATCTACAAATATAATATCTAAAGTAAATTGTAATAATTATATTTAATATAACTTATAAATTTAAATTAGATTTGCATTTATAATATGTGGACCTAAAGTTAAAATCGAAAACGAAACCCAAGTCATTTTTTTGTTCGAAACAAATGTAAAATAATTGTTGGGATGCTGGCGTCACAAAAACCAAAATTATAGAAATAAACCAAAAATGATTTCAAAATATTTAGTTTTAATATTCGTTATTTTTCTTTATCACATTTGCACAACAAGTTATTTTGACTGGGATGCTGTAACTTTTCTTAAGAATTCAACCACTAGTAATTTTTTTTAAATCATCAAATAACGTTATACATATTTGTTTTCATGAATAATTGAAACTCATACCGTTACATCTAAGTTGTAATTTATTTTCATAATCAACAAAACATGCCTCTATTTATAGCTAAACTTAACACACTATATTAGAATTTACTAGAAATTTATCCAACAGACAGTTGACATCTCGAAAATTCTGGAAGCATTTAAAGCATAAAACTGAAAAATATCAAGATGAGAGAATCAGCTTACAGCTTGCATAGAGAGGTAAGCTTAAGAAATTACAATGGAAGCTTACAAAGTAAAAATGCTTATTTGCTTAATGCGCAAAATAAAATAGGTAGAGGAAGAGAATATGTGATAAACAACTTCACAATAATTTACGGCCAAAACATAAATTTTAAGATAGAGTTCAGAAGAAAAAGTTCAGAACAAGTATTATTTACCCAAGACTTAAAAATAGTTTGGTTAAAAACCAATTATTCGTTTATCGTTTTCTTATCTTTTATCTTGAAAATTTAGATAAGGTAAAACTAATAATAGACCTCTACAATGAGACAGTCTATACTAAACTTTAAGCCTTAAAGTTTTGTTCAAATAAAAAAATATATAACAGTTTAATATGTATAAAAATTTATTGTAAATTCATTATTTTAAATTAACCGTGAATATACTGAATTTAAATCTATTGTTATCTAAGAAAACATAATGTTAGTAGCAGTTTTGCAGTTGAGGTTGTGGTAAATTTATATCCTAATTTATCCAAAAAAAACTTATAAAAGAGGTACTTTATATCATACATTAAGTTTCCCAGTTTAATTTTATTAAATATTTTTAAATGTCTTTTTAATAAATAAGTGCCGAAATTTAATTGAATGCTAATTTTTAAAAATTAACCTATAATGAACCACAAAAATCTGTCAAATACTTATTGTTTCAAAAAATGAATATTCATATTTGATTTTTTTCTAGTTACAGTAGTGGAGTTTTTATTCCATTGTGACTTTATACTTGTTACTGATCAATTGAATTCCGTGACAATTCAGATAACAATGATAACGTACCTGTTAAGACACAAACGCACAACAATCCAACAGAACCCTTTAAATTGCGTGTTAGGATTTTGCGTTGATTCAGTGTTTCGCATGAAATGTAATTGATTTAAATTGTTAAGGTTACTGTTAGCTTGTCCTTAGTTTCATTGTTAACCTTGAGGCATCTATTCAAATCGGATATTCAAATATTTAGAAAGAGCATTATCAAAATAGTTGCAGATCAAGCAGATATGTAAATTTCTAGTCGTACGATAACTTTATCAGAAACCTATTCTATTCAAAGGAAAGAAGTGATTATGACACTATCGAGTGTTAACGCGCTAACACTGGTATTTTACGAAAATTAGTAAGAAAAGAAAAACAGACGATCTACAGAATCCGAAAACTTTGGAATCTTCTCCTTACGTTGAGTTTTAATTTTTTTAGAACATAGTATGAATTGCCAAAGTATTTTATTTTAGATAGAAATGTCGCAAGTCTCAAAATATTGACAAACTTTATTTAGTTACTCAGATTTTTTTTTAATTTTAATTTTAACGTTTATTTCTTTTCAATAAATAAATTCAAATATATATTTAATTTTTTATTGCTAAAGAATTTATTCGAATTAATACATTTCAAATAAAAAAATTTAAATGAAATTTAACTACTTTTCTTAGTACTGCAGCTAATTTTTTCACGTATTTGACATTCTTGAGTTTTAGAACTGATTTTGACTTACGGAGTGCAACATTAGAATACAAATAATTTAAACCGAGTTTTGCAGATTAATTTTAGAATTTTTTCATGAAGTCTAAAATGAATACAGACGTTTCTGTTACTAGGATAGTGATAAAACTTGAACTGAAGAACATAACAGCTTTTAGGAAAAATATAATTAAAGAAATTATACAAAATCCATCTAAATTAACTCTATTGCCACTGTTCAATTTTATGTGACGACTTTTTGTTTCGCTATGCAAAAACCTTAAAACTTAGATTAACTTAAAATTACAAAGATATATAAATGAATCTACAGGGAGTATAATGGAATAAAAAGAAATTAACATTTGATAATTAGATCAGAAAATTATTGTTTGTTAAACTTGTAGCAATTACAACCACATTGACAGGTTTGCAGAAATACAATAAGGAGCTTAGAATCTGACTTTCTGAAAGGACCATTTTTATTTATAAACTTAACTTGCGTTCTTTTCGAAATTCCGATCTGTTCTAAAGTTATAGGAATTATAAGTTAGTCTTTTCGCGATTTTTTTTCTCTTTCCTTGTTTTAAATAACGACTGTTTTTATTTATATTTTTGCGAATTTTTTTCCTTTTTTTGTTTTAAATAATAACAATCTATTCATCGTTACAGAAAAATATATCTTTCTCGAAATCTTCATTTTATAAGCTCACGCTTGACTTGATGACAGAAGTAAAAATAAATAAATAAATATAAAAAAACGAAAAGCGTGAAAGATGATGTCACTTATAAATCTTAGCATTTGTAACAAAATTAAAAAAATTTGAAAAAAATTGAGAGATAAAAGCAGTTTCCCATTTGAACCCAGTTATAAAATTATCGTAACATATTATTTCTCATTTATTACTTTTTATTGTACTTTAAGGTACTTACTTTAAGGTGATAATTTTTTAAATATTTTTTGAACATAGGTAGAAGAATTATACCTGTTTATTCCATAATAACAAAATGTTCTTGCATTAAAACATAATTTATAAATTGTAATTTTAAAACTATAATTCATAAACAAAATGACTTTTTATCGACTTTTAAAGAAGAAAGGCAATGAATTCGAAGCAACTATAGAGGTTGTTTTTCAACTTAGCAAACAGGGGAGGAAAATCATATTCTTTTTTTAAAAAAATACATAATATAAAACAACTCTTATAGAAAATAAAAATAGAGATGAAACAAGACTAAAAGCAAATCTTTCATGGGAACATAAATTAGAGACGCAGACAAAATTTATTTACAATCAAAACAAAGTCAATATTTATTAATAAATCTAAATCTAAATAACTTATTCTAGATTAAAATATAAAATGTAAGCTTTAAAATAGAAAAATACAAGTGCAAAAGTTTAATTAATCAAAGAAATACTATTCAAAAATAGAATAATAACGTGACAAAATATATAGAATTTATATCTCTAACAGAAACAAAATAAAAAGGCGAGAATCTATTTTACTGGCAGAGTTCTAAGAAACTTTATAAAATTTGATTATCTCGAGTCGGCTTTAACTCTGATACTTTAAGAAAATCCCAGGAATACCCGGGAAAATCCGGGAATACAAACTGCTCTATGGTTACCATGGATACGAACAAATTCGTTTCGATTTATTCACAGAGAAACGTTTTGTAATGGATCCGCGTGCGAATGATTTCAATAAATTAATGCAGAAAGCATTTTAATATTTCTCTAAGAGAAATACAATGACAAAATATTTCATTTCTAAGAAAAATATGAAAATATTATGCAATTTATCAAACTGTGTGATAGTTTTTTATATAAATTTCTTCTGAAACACTTGGATATTTTAGGAATTAGTTGTTTAGTTGACACAGATGTATATTTTGAGCAAAATATATAAGCTAAGTACAATAAAAAGTATATCGTTTTTTTTAAATATCTCTTTCGTCATTAAAACCAATGTTTGCTTAATAAAGCAATGAAAAAAATAAAATATATAACATTTATATAAAAAAGTGCAACAAAAAAACGCACGTTTAAAAAAGGAAAATTTATAACTTATGGATTCTGAAAACCTTCATAAAAGTTACACAACACTATCATGGCCAAGCACCTAGTTCAATTTTACTGCCATATCCTTCAACGGCCATGGTAAGAAATGCTACGCAATTTTTATTCTGGTCAGACGACGTAGATAGCACCTGTGCTGGTACCCCTGTCTCCAAACTTCCGCACCACAACCAATAAGAGGATTTTCAGCTATGACAGATTTAACGTTCACCTTGCTGCGCATACACGCCATTTGTTTTGTCAGCTGTCAGGATCGAACCCAAGCTCTCCACCAGAGGATATTCGACGCGTCAACCGACAGCATCCCCAGAGTGCTTTATGTAAGTTACATTAAATATTAGTCCAACATGAACAAGCAATTAAAAAATTTATTTGACACCTCCACATTTTAATTTAAAAGAAATTAGCAACAAAAAAGACAACAACTCAGGCGTTGATAGCGTTGAATACGACTGGACAATTTAAAAAAGTATACAGCTTAAAATGCATCATGGAGTAAAATAGTGGATACTTTTCCGAATATATGAAAACTTTCAAAATTGATTTAGGCGATATGCCTAGAAATATCAAAATTTAAGTTATCCAATTTCAGAACTTTGTCAGAGCGAGGAACATTTTTTCTTCCTTTTAATGAAAATAACTTAACAAAAAATAAGCAAAACTCACAAAAAGGAACAAAGCGTAAGAGGATGTGTTAAGATTTTAACAGAAGTTATTTTCAAATATTAAAATTTAAAAAGAAAAAAGCCTGGAATTTGTTTATTTGTGCTGGGTTATATGAATTTTAATATTGATATCTTATGATATAGAGCAATGTTTCCAGGTAAACTAATTTACATTATTTCTAAATTTGGTCTATGTTCTTATTATCCAAAAAGAAATTTATAAACATTTAGTATACTATTGCACTCTATAATTATCGTTTCCAATAATATTTACTATTTTATTTTAATCGTAACATCATCTTTGATAATGAGCTGATGTTTATTGTTGCACAATAATTATGGCGATATTTATTGTATACTCGATACACAGCAAAATACATAGCGAAAAATATAACCGTGCATTAAAATATCCATATTTTGTGACAATATATCACGATATCATATTCAATATGTGTTGGCGCTGGTAATTACTTACCAATTGAAGTTAATAAACGAGATTTCAAAAGAAATCATTATCATTCATGCAATACATTACACAGATCTCGGAAAAATAAGATATAATTCTAGATGTAAAGAAAATAACGAAAAGAGAGCATACAAATCTTTAAAAAAAATTCATACAGAACATTAAACTTTTGCAAACCCTGCAGCCAAGAAATAAGAGCATAATCAGCTTTTTGGAGCTGATAAGATAGAATTAGACATAAACGAACAACCAGATTATCTATTAGGATACAATCCGAAGTGCAATCGTTTTGTTAGAAGGAGGGAATAGTTAAAAAAAGTAATCTTTCAATATATCATGAACACCATGTCTAAGATGAATATCAAACAAAATATTGAATTACGATATACACTGAAGAGCCATTACATTACGACCATCTTTAGCCCTCAAAACTGCCAGCACCCGTCGTGGCATTGATTCTGGTGCTGATAGGTAGTCTGAGGTATCTGGTACCAAGCGCTCACCAATTGGTCCTGCAATTCCCTCACATTGCGAGGGGGTAGCGTGGCGGCACGAATTTGGTTTTCCAAGTAGGACCACAAATGCTCGATTGGATTAAGGTCAGGTGAATTAGGGGGCCAAGACATGACTTGAAAGTCACTGGAATGTTCCTCGAACCAATCCATAACGATTCGACCCTTATGACATGGTGCATTATCCTGTTGGTAAACACTATCCCCCGCAGGAAAAACTGTTGCCGTGAATGGGTGAACCTGGTCTGTAACTATGTTCAAGTAGCTTACAGACGTCAGGGATTGTTCTACGAGGATTATGGGTCCTAATGTGCCCCATGAAAACATTGTTCCTGGGCGAGAAACCATGAAAACTTGGGCGAGCCCATTGTTATAGATGGAGGGTGGTCATAATGTAATGGCTCTTCGGTGTATATGATAAGTATCAACAATAATAATATCACGATCCTTGTTAACAATGACAATTATCGAATATGATGTACATAGTGTTAATGATAGCGATAATAATCGAATCCAATAATATTGTGATCATAGTAAAAAACTATAATTATCGAATGATATTACCGTGATGTTAAATTTCCTTAGAGAAACAAAAATATTGACCAAAGTAAAAACGAAGTAAATTAGTTAAAGTGAGAAATTGATACATGGAGAAATATCCATGTTTTATGACAATGTATTTCGATATACGAAATCGATATCACTCAGCACTATTAACTACCTACAATAATAAAATAATAAGCAAGATATCTGAACCAATCATTATTATTATCCAAGCAATAAATTATATATATATTTCGGAAGAGTAAAATATGATTCTGTTTGTATTAAGAAGAAAATATCGAAAAAAAGCTTACAAACCTCAAAAAAAATTTACAGAGTGTTAGAAACTTTTGCAAGCCCCTAAGCCAAGTAGCAAAAGCATGACCAACTTTTTGGAGCTGATAAGATCCTCAGAATACAGTCATAAACGAACTCCAGATTATCCATTAGGACGAAGCCTTAAGTTAATTCGTTTTGCTTCGGGGAGGGCGATTAATCAAAATTTAATTAATGTCATGCGGAACGTTGGGGACAATTACTTAATGGGATTGCATTTTCTCTTCCCGGCATTCCTTGCGACTCCGGGTCGTGCATTTCGAATTTAGTAACGTCTCGCAAGCTGGAGCTGTGTCGCAAACAAATTGGAATATAGGGTCGTAAGTTAGACCAGGCGGAAAGCTTAGACTAACTTACGACCCTATGGTTTCGATTCTAGACTAGAGATACATGTGGCTCTAAATGGATTTCTGGTTCTTCCACTTCTCTGATGCATTTGAATTTCAATAAATATGTCGACTGTTTTCAGAAGTTTTAGATATCAGAGGAAAATTATCATGCAAAGGAGAGGAGTTAGTTATTACAAGGTGACACGAAGAGTTTTGTGTTGCATAGGGGACACCGGCGAGTCATAGTTGCGATTAAGCTATCATGGATGCAATGTAAATAAAATTGTGACTCAAAAAGATAGATTTGTACAGTAGAGAACCGATTATCCGGAACAATCGGGACTATCGCTATTCCGGATAACTGATTTTTCCGGTTTTTTGAATCGCTACAAAAAGCCGTTTTTTTAGTGTTAAACCCAACTAGAAAAATTTTTTTTTGGAAATAATCTTACAAATAAGAAAAAACGATGAGGTAATACAGTAATGATTATTTCTGAAATGATGGTAAGGTAAACATCTTTCAAAAAAGAAAGAAAAATTCTAAAATCTTAAAAGGAAAAAAAAATTTTTTAAATTGCTGGAAAATTTATCGAATTTCGTTCCGGTTTTTTGGTTTTCCGGTTTTCTGATTTCCGGATAATGGGTTCTGTACTGTATTTATAGATATAAGTATAAAATTTATTTGACACTTAATAATATACGTTTTGAAATGGATGGCGTCCATGAATAGATTAGCTTTGTATTTATACATGTTGAATCGATAATGAATAGATTTGTATTATGTATCCAAGGTGAGAAGACTATGAATAGACAGCTTTGTATTTATATTTTAAGGTGCACAGTCAGGACCATGTTTAATGCACACAGTTTTTAGAATTATTGTAAAAATTAAACCATAAAACTGTGCAGATGGAGCGCAAATATATAATAGCTTTAAGATAGAACGAAACAAAACCATTTCCTAACTCTGACATATTTTTAGGGAAAGTCAATAAATACAAAAGTGGGATTAAAATTATCTATTATTTGATGAAGTTTAAAGACAGTTCCTAACGAAAAGCAAATGCTTTTCTACCAGGGATGACGAAAGTGGTGAATAATATGAATACAAGTGGCGTTTCAGACAGTTATTATAATAAGGAAAGCCACTATTTCTCTTAAGTTTTTATTAATTTTATTTGCGCTTTTAGGTATCTGCTTAACCCAAACTTTTCTGATCAAGGTTGCTAGTAAAAGCGTTCACATAAAATTTATTCAACTGTATATAAAATGTTAGAGTGTTACGGAGCATACTAACTCATTCATTGATCGGCACATGACGTACGAACGAATAGCCACCAATGCACCAGACAAACGTACAAGTTCCACGAGGATTTTAATCTGCTTTACTATTTTTATATCAATAAAGATTTTGGTGAAATTTGATAACTTTTTTCTCGTTTAAATATAATTGAAAAGTCTCTAAATGTGCATAATTTTTATGCTTTCAGCAGGATTCCAAAAATTTATATCAACTCATTTTAGGTCAAGCATAAGACATTTTTTTAAAATGTGGTATTATTTTCTTTAAAATATGCTTTTAATATGTGGTATTATGGTGTCTTTTAATTTTAGGGTCCGAGTTCGTGTATTTGCTTTGAAATATGTGGTATAACATTCATAAAGGCACAAAATATGGTTTCTCACATGAAAAATATTTTATTTAAAAAATAAAATTGTGCGTATATGCACCATTAGCCAAATCAACGGACTTTAGTTGAACACTAGTTTTTTCTATTTTTTTTTATAAAAATAAAATTGGAGAAAAATATACGTCAGAGTGTTAATAAAAGAAAATTTATTGAAATGGTGCGTTTACGCACCTTTGGAAGAAAATGGAACGGCTGAAATTTAAGAAACATTAATACTATAAGGTCTAGGATTCGTATGGCGCTTAACAAAAAACTGGAGTGAAAAAAAAAAGAATTGGGCAAAGGTGGACAAAACTGAAGAAACTGGATGAAATGAAACTAAAAATGACCAATGAAATAGTTTAGCAAGACATATTATAAGAAAGCCGACCAGACTGTGCAGTGGTCAGGGAGCTGATCTCACATGAAAAAGGTCCTGAGTTCGAATCGCGGACAAGCCATGGTTATTATTTCACTCTCTATAGTATCTGTCTTTACTGGGAGAGCAACGTTGTCCCTGAAAGAGTGGCTGACAAATCTGCTCTTCTGATAGTGTCAATCGGGTGGGCATTGGATTGTAGAAAAAAAACATTCTAAGAATAGAATAAATTTAAATTAATTATATTTATTGTAGCATTAGAAGGTTAGGTTTTCATATCTAATATTATAAAAAATATTTATTTAAGTTTCATGCAGAGTTTTGAAATCTTTGCAAAATTTTAAATAAGAAGAGTCAGTTTGAGTATCTATATGTAACAGAATTTGATTATAAAAATTAGTATGTCATTTGTGGTCAATTCAAAATGTGATTTGATACTTTAGTTAGATAAAATGTGATTATGATGTTTTAGTTTATAAAGCTAAGATTTTCCATACTCATTTAAGTAAAAAAAATAAGAGCTAGTTATTTTTATTATGGAAATTCTTTATTCTTCTTTGCAAATTTTTTAAAAGTTTTTACGCATTTAATGATAAATTTAATAGTTCTCTTTTATTACTAGTTCTATTATTTGAGCTAAATTATAATTATAAACTTTTAAAAAAGATTGTTTTAACACATTATTTTTCTTTTTGAAAAAGTTTCTTCTATTTCTTTCACTCGGGATGAAAGAAACCTATTTCTGCCTAGTCTGTTTTTTTTTTCATGGTTTTTCTCACGGTTTTTTTTTTTTGGAAGAAACTTGTCGTCGATGAAACTAACTCGTGTCTTTTTTATATTAAACCTCTCATCGAGGTAAAAATTTGTGACGAATAAAACATTTAGCAGACGTATGATTTCCCACGTTTCATTCCTACTGTAGCAGATGTTTTACAAGAACATAAGTTATTGTCTTTTCTTTTCCCCGTCATTTTGAGAATAATACTTTTCCTAAAGACAAGTTATTTTCTTTCGATCTAGACAGAAAACTTACATCTAGGGAAATTATATTTGATCGAAACAGATTAGAAAAACTTTCGAAGCTATCACAATCAATTCGATTGTCTTAATTTAATTTCGAGCAGGAAAGAGAAAAGAATTCGAAAAGATTCAATCAAAAATAAAATAATTTAAATTAAGAACGGAACTCTCATAATTTAGTATGATAAAGGGAATTCTTTTTTTAAAAAATTAATAAATATAAGGATAACTTAAGGAAAAACATACTCAAACTTTGCCACTCACAGACAAGGCCGTTGGCAACTTAGAAAACGGACTGCCTCTTTTTGTCCCTTAAGTGAAAAGAAGTTAGCTAGTTAATTTAATTCGATTCCAATTTATTTTTGTTTGAATTTTACTACGACAGTTAACCATTTATTTTACTACTAAATATTAGCATACACTTTTCACCTACTGAAGCTACAACGAGCATACTGAACAATAATAAGTGAAAATTAACGCCTTCTGCTAAAAAGAGAGATCTGCATGATTTCTTTTTATATATACCTTTGCCAACTTAAGCCTTTTTTGAAAAGAAGAAAAATTTTAATTAAAAAAAAATTTGTATTCTTATCACATAAAAAAATTTATATTTAAAAGTTCTAAATAAAAATGGAGGTATTTGTCCTCTTTGTCACCTACGGTCGTACGGTCCACTACTTTGTCATAAGCTGAAAAGCATCAAAACCTTTAATGCGATACTTATTGTTGTTCCTAATGCCACTTGCCAATACCAAACAGCATGCTTGGTGAAACCAAGCAAATTAAAGGCAGAGGATGCGTTTGCTTTTCAGTGGCGAAATCTATGGCCAAGAATACGGCTTCAGTCTCACATACGTTTCAGTCCGTTTAACAGGGCGAACTCATTCATACATTCATTTATTCATTCATAGATTTTAATTTTGATCTGAACCAGAGAACGATCAATCTTCAATTCAGTACAACCAGAGGCATTGATTTGTTATGGAAACTTGGAGGACTTTGTGATCAGACAGATGTAACGCGCACCAATCACCATTTACTATACGGGGCATTTGTCTTCAGCCGGCGGGGATCGAACTCACGATCTGTGGGACATGGTCCCAACGTCCTACCAACCAGGCTATCCCAGCCCCTTCGATACCTATGCGGTCTAAAATCGATGTTTATACTGATGGTGTTTTAAATAAAATGCAAGCTGCGGGAAAAATCCATTTCAGATACATTTTTCAAGATATTTTATTGCTTAAAAAAATGAAGAAAGAGACTGACGAATGACCACTTTTAAAACATTTCTCTCACTTTTTAATTAAAGTTTAAAAGTAACGTAAGTATTTTTTAAGTATTTAGTAATTATTTGAAATAAAACTACTGGAAAAGTTTTCACACTAATTTATGAAAATATTAATGATAAAAAAATTTTAAAAAAAATTCAACTACCTGACTCTGAATATAATGAAGACAAAGTTAAAACTCTTTATGCAGTTTTTAAACTTTTTACACTTTTATGAACTGTAGACGGTTAATGAGAAGTCAAGACAATATTATTTAAATTTATTCCGAAAATCCAGAACCTGTTTTGGAAAAAAAAAGGGGGGGGGGGGACTAGAAAAAATTTATTTATCCTGCGGTTAAAAAATATAAATATTAATACCGTCATGGCGCACTCGACTTTAAAATTTAGTAAAAGCTTTTTTATCCAATTGTTTTAAGAGAAGATGTTATATTAATAATCCACAAAAAAGGCGCCGAAAAAGTTATTACAGCGATAGATGAACAACATAGTCAACTTGGAAAAGTTTCATTTTTGATAATTAGGTCTCTTTGGAAAGTAAAAATCTTCCAATATACTATTAATAAATAGCTTTTTCCAGAAGCAACACCATAAGCTTCCGAAATTTCTTTTTCATGAAGTGCAAGCCAAAAAAAGAAAGAAAAATACTCCAAGCGCAAAGTTGCCTTAAGACCCAACAAGGATGCAACACACATACTCAAAAAAAACTGAAGGAAAGCAACAACAAAAAATTACCATTTTGCTTGCTGATTTGAATAATTGTGTAAAAAAGGGGGGAAATGGCAAAGTAAGCGCCATATTGGCCACAGCATAATGAAGGCAGGATAAACTCATTATGCAAATGGCGTCTTCTATCTCAACTGGGTGGAAAATTCTCTGGCCTTCATTAAAAGCGTTGCGACTCGGCTACTAAAAGCACAAAATGGAGGAAGCTAAGCGAAGCAAAAAGTATGCTACAGATGATTAGTCTACAGAAAGCCAGCAACAAATTGCTAGCTGAATCTGCTATAAAAAGAAATTAATTAATATAGTAAGTAATTGCCTTGTTTTCCTTTTCACACCTTTAAGGAAAGATGGATCAGAGAGACAGACACCAGACTGACCCCTTTTGTAGGTCAATTTGTTTAGTTGTCAACATTTTTGTCTGTTGTCCAAAGCTTTTATTCATATTATTAATGTTGTCTTTTGAAGGCTTCGACGCCACATGAAATAACGCTTTTTTTTAGAACAATTCAAGACTCCTGTGAGTTTGCAACAATCATATATGACTGTCAGGCCAAGTTTAGCCAATCTTCAGACAGCGACCTCTTTGCTAATTAATATAAATGACAGAAAACGCAGATATGTAAAAAAACAAAATTTTGTAAAAATGAAAAGTGTTGGTGACCTATTTTTGTTTTATTAAAAAAGATACTTCAATACCGTCTTATCTGGGCTCATAAGAATTGAAAAAAAGTTCTCTAAATGGAAAAATTTAACCAAATTTGCGATTTTTTAGAAAATATGTTTAATAGCTTCTTAAATATTTAAGTTTGTCCGTTCTAAAACCCAAATTATTCTTTCCGACAAGATTATATAATATTAAATAATAGCTCAGGGTCCGTAGCCAAATTATTCAACAAAAAATAGGCACCTTTTAAGCACTTTTCAAGCACTCAAAAAACATTGTTAAGTACTTTAAAAAAATATCATAATTAGGCAGGGTTGAAAAGTTTTTTGACAATTAACGGTTTTATCTTGTTTTAACCGCATGTCAGAAAAAAAACCTTTTGGCATTGTTTTTGACAATTGTCAAAAATCATAAAATTTTGAATCATATAAAACGAAAGGCGTTTTAATACGCTACAGACTGACAATACGCCGACATAGATTGGGGTTGAATTAATTGTGAAAACATTGAATAGAACAATGTGAACTGTGTCTTTTTGCATAATTCGAAGGGAAAATCAACATAGTAAAGGAAAAATCTCATTTTGAAAAAGGGAAAATTACATACTTTTTTCAAGCACCCAATGAAAAAAGCACCTTTAAGGGCTTTTAAAAATCGAAAATAAGCACCATTAAGCACTTTCTTAAAAACGCAACGCACCCCGTAGCTTAGCTTCAACTGGAAGGTATTTAAATCGTGGCTTTTTTTCTAGAACTTTGAAAAGTACTGTTAAAAAATACCCGCTTAATGATCGGCAACTTCTGAAACTGTTCCGCTGTTCTTTCGGACTGTTGCAGAATAAGAGCTTGCATCAGATGCTCATTGAACACAAGCATATTTGTTTTGTCTAGTTTTGCTTTTTTACGAATTAAAATGCTCTTTTTGAAATTACGTTTTAAAAATATGCAACTCTTAATTGACAACTCTAAAATTCAATGTTTAAAGACACTGTAGTTTCAAGTCCCTTATCCCATCATAAACTCGAAAAATGAATAAAAATTAAGAAAAAGGATCAGAAAATGACGAGAAAAAAATGACTAAGTTGGTAAAAATGGGAATATTATTTCTGTGTTAAAATATACATTTAGAAGAAATCGATGGGCAACGTCATTAAACGCTAGAAACATACTGAGATGCTAGAGGTGGAATTGAAAAATCAAACGTATTATACAACGACAATAAATAAAACTCATCCTACATCATGTGATTTTTACTGTATCTCAGCACAGGTTACGAAAGGAGAAATTAAATGATGGTTGAAAATATGCTAGAGGAGATTCACAAGGGATATAGCAAAGCAAATAATGAAAATGCTTCGTTTTAACTATTATTTTTATTTAAAAGACAATAAAGATCCTAGTAAGACTAAGCTGCTACTATGTAAAGTGCCAAGACTTATTACAAAAGAGATATACAGAGTAATGAGTTTACTATCTTACATAACATCGATTAAGCATGAATACTTCACGATGCTAAGTGGGAAGAAGTTTTAAAAATTTAAAACTTCTTTAAAGTTTGTAAAATTTTTTAATTATCTTGGCGAATTGTATACAGACTTGTTTATTTATATTCTATTTAGTGATATTACTGGAATTAATTGCTTAATAAAATTAATAACTTGAATTGTTCTGGTAATTACATATTTTTAATTATTACTTGTTACAGTAAAATATATATTTCAGGGAAGAAAATGTGTTTAAAAAATATCGAATTGGATTTCATGTTTTCCTTATAACAAACATATTGTCACGTAGAATGAATCTAAAGCAGTCCAGAAAGTTAAAGAGATTTATTCAGAATCTTGAAACGTACAGGAGATAAAGCATCTGGCGTTTTGACTCGAAACACCTGATATTTTATAGAATTAAATAACGGAACAGGAAATGACAAATTAGAACATTCTAGAAGATACAGAAATAATAATGAAAAAAAGCTTATATTACATTTATACATTTTCGTAGAGCTCAGAGGATCGAACTCGGAATCTATCTCGTCAGGAAAATAACTTCAACCATTTAGCTGCCCAGACACACGTCACACTGAAAGCGGAGCTAAAAAATCGTTCATTTTTTTACCATTTTAATTATAATTACTGAATTTCAGAGTTTTATTTTATTGTATAACTGTCATCGAACAGCTGATCCAAGTTTCGGGTTAACGACTACTAATGTTCAACTCCTTAGCCTTATACTTTTAAACCCAATCCAGAAGACAAGGGAACTCCTGGCTCTAGTATTGGGAAAAATTTGCCAATGTGGAGGACTTTTAGATGAAATTAACTTGCATTTGCGTTACATTAAGAGGAAAACCACAGCCATTTTACGGCAAGAGGACTCTAACCCACGATCCGATAAGGATATACCAATAAGGATATTTTACGCCAATATATCACTACCAATAAGGATATTTTACGCCAATTATCACTACCAATAAGGATATTTTACGCCAATATATCACTACCAATAAGGATATTTTACGCCAATATATCACTACCAATAAGGATATTTTAAGTCAATGTATCACTACCAATAAGGATATTTTACGCCAATATATCACTACCAATAAGGATATTTTACGCCAATATATCACTACCAATAAGGATATTTTACGCCACTATATCACTACCAATAAGGATATTTTACGCCAATATATCACTACCAATAAGGATATTTTACGTCAGCACTATGGTCGGTGCGAGCAGGGTGCGGAATTCGAATCAACCAGCCATTGCTGGGATTCGAAGCCGATTCACCTCATTGTAAGGCGAACGCTCTATCCTCAGAGCCTCGAAGGCTCTCATTTTAGAGTTTAATTCAATTAGACATTAAAAACAATACCCAAATTTATTTGCCTTAGCCCATATTTTTAAATTCATTCAAACACTAAATTCATTAAGCAATAATGCCTTGCTAAACACCAAATGTTAAAAGCAACTTAAAGATATTTACAAATTAATATTACAAAGACGTTACACCCCTCTGAGGTATAGACGCCCAAACCGCTCAGCTTCATTTATTTATTAATGACTTTCTGCATTCACGATTCAGTTCCCAGGGCGATCATTTTGATCCTGAATTAGATAAACAGATACATTTATAACAGAAAATATTCAATGAAATGTTTCTGTTACAAGATAACTAATGTTAAAAATAAACTTTAAAATAATACTTAATACTATTTCCTCTTCGGCGACAGGAATAGGCTTAAATTTACCTAAGAAAAAATTTAATAACTTTGTACGTAGGTAGCAAAAATGTTTTTTTACTAATACTTAACATACTTGATTAAAAAACTTCATTCACTTTAAAAATATACAAATTGGAAGTTTTCCAATTTGGTGAATGAAGTGCTGATTCAAGTAATATCTCACCGCTTGTTTCTTGGGATTATGTATTGAAAACTAAACTGGTTAAAAATATTAGCAAGCTTTCATGATTTTTCGCCAACGTAAGAATATCAAAATAACTACATAAAAAATATACTGTGTTAATTTTAATAACAAAATGTTTGTTAAATTTGACGGATTATACTGTTTAATCATATGTATATTGAGATGTTCGGAAAGTAATTTCGTTTTTTCCAAACAGTGGACTTAATTGTATTTTTTCTCACAAAACCTCACACTTAAGCCGCATAATCTTTATATCTGAAAAAAGCTAATACAGCAAAGCTTGTTAGTAAAAAAGTTCGATTGATTCTATGGAGTAGTTTTTGTCTGATGCCCTTTTATATGTAAAAAGTGTAAAGTAGTAGTTTCTGAATACTTTACTTCTTTACTATCGAAAAGCTAAAAATGCTGTACAAGCAAGAAAGTAATTATCCAAAGTGTATGGAGAAGATGTATTGGCAGTATGTCATTGCCAATACTGTTTTCAAGTTTTTGATCTAGCAATTTTTATGCTGAAGATGCTTTAGAAGGCCAGTTGTAGCTTATGAAGACACAATAAAAGCATTAATTTATGCAAAGCAGCAAATAACTTTTGAGATCATTGAGAAATTGAATTAATTGAATTCGATAATTCATGATCATTTGAAACGCCTAGGTTTAATCTCAAAACTCGACATATGGGTTTTTCATGTTCTTATAGAATGTAATTTGCACCGTCGCGTTGATGTTGGTGATTTTCTTCTCAAACGTTAAGAAGATGATCCATTTCTTAAAGCTCATCATCACTGGGAATTGGTTTGTTTACACTATCTGTTCAGTCCTCTACAAAATTATTCAGAAGGAAAAAACTTTACTTCAAATGCGAAGGTCTAAAATCACCTGGATCAATTTGTTGCAAACAAAGAACTAAGATTTTGAGAGCGTGGAATCATGCTACAGCCAGGACGATAGCTAAAGATATTGGATCAGAATGGACAATATACAATGCAATAAAATATTTATTCTCAATAAGAAAACAGCCTTTCATTTTAACTAAAAAAAAGAAAACAAAATTGCTTTTTGAACAATTTAAAATATAAACAGAACAAAATAAAAAGTTGATGTTAATGTTATGCATGCCATATATAAGTAAAAGTAAGGTGAGAATGAAAAAAAAATAGTACAAACAGAAATAATGAAATTAAACCTAAATTTGGAAAAACCCTAGCTTGCATAAACCGTTTATTTCGGACAGAAGAAATTATTGGGCTGCAGTCACTAACTAGAATTTAGAATTGTTGTGGCTTGGCAAAATAGACATGGGAAGTCTTAAAAATATCACAAAAATTGAGAAAAAAATACAAATAATTAAAAACAATCAAATTGTTTTATTACGCAGAAAATTAATTATCATCTTAAAAATATTTTGCAAGTAATTTACACGTCTAAGATTATTTAAAATACCAGAAATAAACACAAAATCAAAATATCAACTACCTATTGAAGAATGCTAAAAAACTGTTTTTAAGAAACTTCAAAAAGTGCGTTTACTTTTGAAATGTACAGGTAGATAAAATTAGATAGTATGTGAAGTTAATAGACATAAGAGTCACATACTACGCCAAATTCAGAAGAGAAAATTTAAAAACTCATTTACTTAAAGTAACAAGTAACGCTAGAACAAAAAAGAACAATTCAAGAAAGAAAAAGGGAAAGGTCGTAACACAATTTCAAAAATTTTTCTAACTTTCTAAATACAATTAGTTACTCAGCATTCCCGGAACAGCCCGTTACTGCCCAAGGGGGTCTAAGAGATTAAGGCTCTACAATTTAAAGACAAGCATGACTGTGGCAATATGGTCAGCACTGCGCACAAGCCGCCTTTACTACCCAGACAAGATAAGTTGGCGTCAAGTTGTCACCGGGGATCGAATCCCAATTTTTCACAATGACAGTTTAATGCCTTAACCATTGATCCATCACGGTTCTTTTAAATATTATTAATATATATAAATATTACTATTACAACTAATAGTATTTTATTGAAAGTTGTTTAATATTTGCAAACAGAAAATTTTTTAAATAAAAGCAAATGGAAATTAATTGAACCACTGAGCGAACCGAATTCCCCAAGGGTATGGTCTTTTTGCTGTCACTGTACTGCTAAGCCACTGCGCCGCAAATGAAGTGAAGATTTAACTAACGTATAAAGTAAGCTTAAATTTTCAAATAGCTACGTTTTTTTTCTTTCTGAATTGGCTGGCTTGTGCGTTTAAATTCCACAATTTAACTCCACAATTATTTCTTTTTAAATATTCTTTTTGATTACATAACAAAATGTATTATTATGAATAGAGAAAAACAAATATTGAAAATTTATCGAAAAACATTTTATATAACAGTAATTATAATCAATAATACTCCTCCATATTAATTCTATCAGCGTAAAAGGTGCATGACGACAAATAAATATGCAATATATTTAACATAAAATAAATTCAAGAACAACAGAACTGAGAAGAGTTAAAATATTTGAATCAAATCTTAATTTAATTAGAAAGTTCAAAAGAGTTTCGTCTAGAATAGTTGTTAAGCAAAAAAACATCCAATCATTAAATGGAATCAAAATTAAATTAATAACCAAACGATTTCAGAAAACTCGTTAAAAATAATAAAAGAAAGTGATAAAGGTCATAATCTGACTAAAAGTCAAGCTTATTTTTGCAGAAGGGCGTTAGCATACGTGGAATCTTTTCTAGTCTTTATAAGAGATTTTTCTAAATATTTCAAGTAGAAGTAAATTTTATTTTTCTCCATTTATTTTTGATTTAACTAATGTGATTTCAAATGATTTTTACTAATATGCACAAATGCAAACGATTCCATATGCAAACGAACTAAAAATTAAATAAAAGGTGTGATGCTCTGGAAAAACTAAGCAAAAATTACTTATATTGTTTCTTTTCTACTACTTTAAAAATTGTTAGAATATCCGGGTTGGCATCTATGCTTTAAGTCGATAAGTATCGCTGTTTTGCCGCTCATAGAACAAAAAATACACGAGTAGCTCTTTGTAGGTGAAAATTTTAAATTAAATACTCATCTGGGTTTTAGGATAATTAATATCAGTACTCTACACTAACTACAATTTTTATCCTTACTTTTCTAGAATGAGTCGGAAACAGCTTGAGAGGATGGGCAAGGATAATTTTTTTTTACTAATTATATTTAGAGAATAGAAACTTTCGAACTCAGTCTTCAGAGTATCAGTTAAAGTAGAATGAGTTTTTTTTTTTAATTATTAAGGTATAAAAAAAAGAATAACTCATTTAGGTCAGAGAGGGCGAATTTTTCTATCACTCATTTAAATGCAGTTTCCAGATAAGTTGGAACAGCTGATATCTCATTTGTTTACAACCACGTCAGTTACTCTGGTATCAATAACATTTCGACATTTTCTCTTATCTCTCTTCGCCATAAACTAATACAATAGAGTGAGACTTAAATGTTAGTATTTTATCAAACAACTATTTACAAGAAAGTTGTAACAACGTTTAAAAACAAAATTTTAAATAGTTAATAATTATATAACACAATAGTAAAACTTTATATTCTTTAAATATTTAAATAAATAATGTCATTTAGCAAGCCGTTAAAAAATATTGCGTTTCACAAGTAAAATATGTAACAAAACAATCAATAATTTTTATAATATTTCTAAAAAAGAAAACTAAAGAAAAAAATAAATTTCAAAACGATTATTTTATATTTTTATATCTTTTAAAGAAGTTCCAGTTTAATTTAGTTTAATATCAATTAATGCATGTTTAAATTGATTTGATATTTTTAAACCATGAAAAAATTTACTTAGATATTAATACAGTGTTTTAAGTTACTAATTGATATAACGAATTAATTAATATTAACTATTAGTCCAATATAAATATTTTAAATAAATATTTTTTTAATGAAAATAAATAATTTAGATATTAATACTACGAACGTGTAAGATAAAAAAGAAAAATCCCTCGAATGCATCGGGGTAGTTAAACCCATATTCGGATTAAAAAGGTCTGTGGGTAACAAATGACGAATCAAAACAATATAGTATGGTGATACATCATTGGTGACTTTTCGGATATTTGATTAAACAACTTAGAATATAATGGCTACAATACGGGGAACCATCCTATAGATTTACTGAACGTTGTGTTTTTACTTAAATTACAATGAAATCGTAAAAAGCTTTTGGGTTAATTTATACTATGACCTTTCAAATTAAAAAAAAAAATATTGTATCCCATTATAACGAAATATTCTTATCTCTTGTAATAAGAGGCCATAATAGGCCTTTAATAAAAAGATGTATTCCGCATATTAAAGATGCATCTATACACAGAGCTTCCATATTAGGATTTTACAAAAAACTGTTTTGTTTTTTTTTTTAATAAAAAAAGAAGTCCTGCCTACCTATTTTTTCAGAATTTTTTTTAAAACTTCCAATCTTGAATCCTTAATGAGATTGCATTGCAGAATTTGGTTCTTAGAAGTTAATTCTGCAATACTATCTAATTAAGCATGCTATCTTTTTCTTAAGAACTTTCATTAGGGACTTTCCCAGCTATCTCATTAAGGACTCTCTTTAAAAAGCTTTTTTTAAGGAGAAAAAAACAGAAAACTACTATAACCTAGATTTTTCCTGCTTTTAAGAAAAAATTGAAAATCTTTGGAGCTTTCTCTTTTTTTTCATAAGTTTTTAAATTCCCTGTATATTTCCGAATCTTCAGGTGCCGTGACAATCCTGATCTAACATGAATATTAAATATTTGGTAACTATTTATAACTTATTGTGTTGTAATGTAACCATTTCCTGGGAGGTTTAAGATTGCTAAGCTGTTATTTTTATTTTTTCATCCAATTTTTATTTTGGGTTACATAAAAAATTTAAAATACTCAATTAAATATTTCTAATATTTTTTATTGTTTAATCACAGTAAAATTCTGAGTTTATTAGAATAAAATTTAAATTTAAATCGTTTTGCTCGATGATAGTTGCAACTTAATACACCAATTTGTTTTTTAAATTTGTTTTCAACTTTCGATTACTATAAAACTAGATAAATGTTTTTAGCTAGATTGTTTAGCAATATTGTTTAGTTATAAAATGGTTCAGTTGTGAGTATATATATATATATTTCTTTTATGCGGCACCATAAATTTTGGTATTTCTTTTTATATTGGCAATACTATAGTTATCATTCATTTTGTTAGTTTGTCTTAAGTAATAATTTAAGTAGTGTTGAATAGTTAGTGATATGTTAAGTGTTTATTTAAAAAAATTTAGTTTTTTTTATTGAAATAAAAATTTAGTTACTAAGCAATTATTTAGGTTTATTTTTTAATCTTTCTGAAATGTCCGTAGAAATTTTGAACATAAACGGTGTGTGTACTGGCATACGAACTATTAGTGACGGAGCTTAACTTTTTCGCACAATAGCAAATATATTATAAAATACTCCTCAAGTATATATGGCGATTTGAAAATAAACCAGTATATATTTAAATAAAGACAGGCTGCTGTATAGTGGCCAAGGAGTTAATCTCATACCAGTCAGGTCCCAGGTTCAAATCCCGTTCCAAGCATGGATGTAATTTCTCTCTCTACGTTCTATTTGTCCTTGTGTTGAATCTGTCCTTGTCCCACGAAAAAAAGAGACAATACCACCAGTTAAGTACCACGAGACCATATGTTGCTAAAAAGTGGTGGGCATTTTAAATAAAAAATATGAAAATGTACCAACATAACGGTAAACAAAAGTTGCAGTAACTCGAAGGTGACGTCACTGAAAGCAAAGAATATATCACAGTAAGTAGAAACGGGTTTAACGGGGCTAAAATGTTTCGAACCAAGAAGTGGTTTGTGTGATTGAATAATAGATTTTAAACTAATATTCAATGCATGAAGAATTTTGACAAGAATGCAGATATCTCTTGAAAATATCACAGTACTTCCACTCAGGCAACAACTAGATGAAAAAATTTGGTTCTGTTAAAAACCAATTAAGATGTTCAGAAGAGGAGTTGAAGAAATTCAATATAGTTGAACTGCGTAGTCACTTGGTTACCATTAAAGTTTATATTTTGTACACGATAATTTTGAAAGGTGAACAAGCTGGTCCTTTGTTAAAGGTGGCTGGCTGTTAATAGATAAAATAATTTTTTTAAAATTATATCTCGGCCCACTATGGTGAACCTTGCCTCATATACACAAACATTGTGCCTTCATTCATTAAAAAACATTCTTAAACACACACACACACAAAAAACCTTGTGCAGGCCTTCATATAAAAAAAAAAACATCGCGCTTGGATTATATAAAGAGACTACGTGTAACTTCATACTTGATTCAGGAGTCCCTTTGTGTTCTGTATTGGGTTCAAAATTACAAGGCTACGGAGTTGAACATAGGCATAAACCCAAAATTGGGTCGGCTGTTCAACGACGGTTATAAAATATAAAGAAACTTTTCGCGCCTTCTTATAAAGAAACTTTTGGTACCTTCATAAAAAGAAACTTATCTTGCCTTCATATAAAGAAGCTATTCGTGCTTTCGTGTAAAGAAACTTTTCGTGACTTTGTATAAAGAAACTTTTCGTGTCTTTGTATAAAGAAACTTTTCGTGTCTTTGTATAAAGAAACTTTTCGTGCCTTTGTATAAAGAAACTTTTCGTGCCTTTGTATAAAGAAACTTTTCGTGCCTTTGTATAAAGAAACTTTTCGTGCCTTTGTATAAAGAAACTTTTCGTGCCTTTGTATAAAGAAACTTTTCGTGCCTTTGTATAAACTTTTCGTGCCTTTGTATAAAGAAACTTTTCGTGCCTTTGTATAAAGAAACTTTTCGTGCCTTTGTATAAAGAAACTTTTCGTGCCTTTGTATAAAGAAACTTTTCGTGCCTTTGTATAAAGAAACTTTTCGTGCCTTTGTATAAAGAAACTTTTCGTGCCTTTGTATAAAGAAACTTTTCGTGCCTTTGTATAAAGAAACTTTTCGTGCCTTTGTATAAAGAAACTTTTCGTGCCTTTGTATAAACTTTTCGTGCCTTTGTATAAAGAAACTTTTCGTGCCTTTGTATAAAGAAACTTTTCGTGCCTTTGTATAAAGAAACTTTTCGTGTCTTTGTATAAAGAAACTTTTCGTGTCTTTGTATAAAGAAACTTTTCGTGCCTTTGTATAAAGAAACTTTTCGTGCCTTTGTATAAAGAAACTTTTCGTGCCTTTGTATAAAGAAACTTTTCGTGCCTTTGTATAAAGAAACTTTTCGTGCCTTTGTATAAAGAAACTCTTCGTGCATTTGTATAACGAAGCTATTCGTACCTTCATGTAAAGAAACTTTTCGTCCCTTTGTATAAAGAAACTGTTCCTGCCGTCAAATAAAGAAACTTTTCGTGCCTTCATATAAAGAAACTTTTCGTGTCTCCCTATAAAGATTTTAGTACTTTCATACGAAGAAAGTTCGTGTAATTTCATACAAAAACAATTTTTTAAACATTAATCAAACATGCTTAGCGTAACAAAACTAGAACATTGTGTCAAACAGTCTTTACACGTAACATAAAAATCTAACTAGTCTGACGTAATTCCTATTACTTTCTGTTATGCAAAGATTTCATTTAGTCCTGTCACGTAGAGCTTAATCTTAATTATCTATGTTGACTGTGCTGTTCCCAATCTGACTTACTTAAATTCTTCCTTTAAAACAAACAAGGCGCCAACGGATTACTATTGACATAACACTCAATCTACTCTTTAATTAGAAAACTGGGAGCTCTGTTCTGGAAAAAACAGAAAGAAAAGAAGTATTCATCTATGTAAACTTTAAAGAAAACTTTTCCCCTATCAAGATTAGATATTAGATTTTGTTGTGTATTTCATTTTCTCTGTCTGTGCCCTGCTAATTTCCGCCAAGTTTTGAGAACGAGTTTCAAAGAAGTTGTAAAATGGTATGGCCTTTTTATTGTTAAAAGTTGGCAACGGAAAATTGATGAGTTCTTTTCTATGCAAGAAAAGAATGCTTCGCCTTTATTCTTTTAGAGAAATACTGTTCTTGTAATGATACAATTGCGCTCGTTTAAAGGAGAGTTATAAAAATTAAGACTTATTTTTTAATGCATTTTTTCCCTAAAAATAATAGCTACTCTTTGTAAAAGCATTTTCAACAAAAATATATTTTTAATTTTTTTAAGAAATTATTAGGTTTTTGAAATATTTAGATAATTTATTACCAAAAACTCTTATTCAAAATCTTAAAGAGATTCTAATTGTTACATTCTTTTCTCTAAGAGGATTGCGTTAAATGTAGAATATAAAAGTAAGAACCCAGCTCTGCTATACTGAACAACGTAATTCATATTACTATAGATGACAAACTCTAACTAGTATTATAAACTGAGTCTAAAATATAAATAAAATTTAAAAAAAATTAAAACAGAAAAAATTTGCAAACGTAATTGAGGTTTTTTAGAACTAAGAAATTACGTATAAAAGCTTCGATAATATTAAATAAATAATCCAAAGAAACTAAAGTGATAAGGTAATACCTGATTAGAAACATCATTCGCCTAAATATATAAAACGGAAATAACAGTCGACATGTTTCAAGAGTTTAAAAACAGATGCCCATTTTCAAGACTTGCCAGACGTAAATGAGAAGAAATCAAAGTGATTTTTAAAAAAAATTAAATCTTATTTTTAAAAAATTCGAAAGTAAATCCTTAATTTAAAAAAAGGAAGATTTAAGGAACACAATAGATTCGTCTGTTATCAAGAATACGATAAATCATCAATGGCTGCACATTAGTGGAATCATTGGCAGAAATTCAATTTCGACAATGACAAAATTATTTCCACTCTGTCACATCAGCTCATCTTAATGCCCTAGAATCTTGTTTTATTCATATGAATGCAGATTCATTTATTAACGACATAAGTTCTTCACCACTTCTCCAAAGCGCATAGAAATGTATTTCACCCTGATTCGCCTCTCTCGGCCACTGTGGTATTACTTGTTCTATTTTTCCTCTTTTTTTTCTCTCAGCTTCTGTGTTTTTTTTCCTACTTCTTCTCAACTTTACTTTTTCCATTTTCGTTGACAACTTAGCGTTTTATATTTCAAATCACTTTTGTTTCTTCTCATTCACACCTGGAAGTTCTCGAAAATGGGAGCCCGTTTTTGTTCGCTTGGAACAGGTGACCTGTTATTTCCTATTTCTATATTTCTAAAGCGAATCTTCTTGAAGTCTTTAATCAGGTAACACTATACCAATAGATATAAATTTAAATATAAGTTAAACTAAAAAAAAAGTCAAATAGTCGGGGGGAAATGTTTCTTCCATTTTTTGAAAAGAAAAAAACATGATACTTAATATTTGAAATGTAACTTTTCTGGAATAAATAGAATATATTTTTTAAAAAAAATATGACTGTACATTACAATTCAAAACAACCAGAACTAGAGCTGCCTATCTTTAGCAAACTTATAGAAAATTTATTACAAAGTAACTACTGCAAAGCTCCTCGAAAACATAAGATTTACTAATAACAACCGTTTTTTTATTTGAAATGTAAGAAAAAAACTTGTTCAATGATTTAATTTTTTATTAAATTTTTTAAAATTTTTTATTTTGTGTTTTATTAGGTTATAAAAAATTAATAAAAAATAATAATTAACACGTAGCACCAACAACGTATCAACTTAATTTTTTTTAAATAAATGCGCATAGTACTAAAATATGAGTAAAAAAAAATAGAAATAAATTATTTAAAGATTAAAAAATGTTTACGTTAAGAATGAAAAATGCATGTCAAGCTTCTCACCGTATAAAATGCCTGAAAATTATCGGCGTAACAGATACATTAACTTTCGCACATCATTCTTTTATATGAAAAAGAAAAAAATAATTTCTCAACATTGAATAAAATAAAAAAATATTAAAAAAATAATTAAATAAAGAAATAAATATTAAACAAAGCCATTGTTTAAAAATAAAATCCAAATGACAATTGATACAGTATGTAAAAGGGAAAATAATGCTTAATTTTATTTCAGATTTTATAAAGTTTATGCACTCAACTACGTTTTTTCAAGAGAATTGGTTCACTATAGATTTCAATAAGTCAACTGAAAACGGCGTTTCAAAAACTCAAGCCTTGCAGACAAATTTAAGGGTCAATCTTAAGAACAACCAGGTTTGAATACTTCCACAACCAGAATACTTATTTGAAATTGTTAAGAACACAATTTCGTGAGAATATTATACCAGATATGATTTCGATCAGGGGTCTGTCCAGACATTTTGTAAAAGGTCCCTTTTTCGTAAAATTTTGAAAAAATTACTCAAATTCTTTCAACCAGGTTCCGGTTTTATGAATTTGTGCAAATATGGTCCGTAATTGCAACAACAAAAACATTTTTTTCAAGGAGTTTTTAAATTGTAAAGACATACAAGATTATGCTCAACACTGTAAAATTATAATTAAAAAAATTAAATTTTAAGAAATAAACAACAATTGCTGCTTCTAAATTAGAGATGCAACATACAAATATTTGGTATTTAGCCTATACTGCTGAACGCAGAATATTCATTTCGGACGAATAATGGAAGAATCGTCTGCCGAAGACAAAACTTAATTCGTTTACATCCATCTTTCTTGTTTTCTGCCCTGGAAAGGGCTTATTCGATTAACAAAATAATAATGAAGATAAACAAATTTGTGAAGGGTCCGACTAAAATAAAAATCATTTTGTGAAGGGTCCGTTTTTAAGTTAAAATATTTTGTGAAGGGTCCGTTTTTATGAAAAGATATTTTGTGAAGGGTCCGCTAACGGACCCAAATTTCTTCTAAACAGATCCCTGTCGATAGAGTAAAAGCTTTATCTCTCATATATTTCAAAATACAGCGAAACTTCCAGGAAAGATCATCTCTGTATAGCGACAACCTCTATTCACCATCACTTTCGGGAGGCACGGAATATTTTGCACAGACTATGTTGAAGAAAATATTTAAGAGAGACCATCAAAACCTCTTGCAGTGATCAGGCAAACCTCCATACCAAATGCGGAAAAGGTAAAATAAGGAAACACGAAAAAATATCGAATAAAAATATTAACAGAACAAATAAGCAGATTCAAAATTGTTTAAAATATTTGTGAGCCACTCTTATTTAGAGAGATCACTTTGATGATAGCTAAAATAAGAACAAAAATCTTTTGTTGAAGTCACAGTGAGACGATGTTATCAATGATTTATTTTTAAGAGTTGAAAGTTAAATTAGATAGGTAGGTGGTTTATTAACGTTGCTCTAGAGCTGCACAATGGGATATTGGCGATAATCTGGGAAACATCCCCGAGGATGATCCGAAGCCATGTCATCGGAATTTTGATCCTCTGCAGAAGGGATGACTCCTCTGCTTTGTTAGCTCGACGATCTGCGTGCGAAGTCGAGCATTTTAAGTAGAACAGTTTAACGAGGACCGATACCGCGCTCCCTCGATGCCTACGCAGGGTGATCAAAGTGGTCACCCACCCGCTTACTGACAGCATTCAGAAATGCTTGACTTCTGTGTTCTACTGGGAACCATGTCTTTACGATCCGTCCACTGCGGGCCAAATTCAATTACAAAAAAAAGTTATTTTCGAAAAAACTAAGCATCTCAAACAAATAAACATCTTCTCATTTTTTAAAGCAAACTAATTTTTCAGATAAACAATTAAATACAAACTTAAATATAAACATAATTGTTTATTTATTTAAAATAGTTACAACATAATTGGTAAATTTGTTTTTACACATGATTATATCAGAAGGGGTCATTTTATATTGACAATCTTATTCTTCTATGCCAACACAAGTGGCTTTTCCGCACTAAGAAAATGACACTGAGTAAAACTAAAATCGCTTACTAAAAATCATGTCCTTCGATAATATTTTAAAGTCAATTAGGTAACCCCTAAGAGCAACCAACCTCCATTAACGACAATTTTAGATAGTGGAACAGATAGTGGTTTCACTTTTCTCTTGAAAAATAAATAGTAATAATTAATATATCTGAAAAAATAAAAATTAATGAAAGTTTTTCTTAGGACTCTAACTTAGAAGGTAATAATACAAAAATTTTGAGAATCGACATATGATATAGAACTGTAATATATTTTTTTAAAACATAAATTCACAAATTTTTTAGTACTAGTAGAAACTATATGTTATTAATGTTATTTATCCACGAGAAATGCATTAAATCTTTAGCATAGGTTAGGGGCAAACTTTTAAACTTTGAACTTTGAGACTCACAATAAACTTTGAACTTAAAACTATAAATCAGAGGTTCGATAACAGTTCATATCTATTCGTTCAGACATTTAACAAAACTTATATAATTGATTAAGGTTAGCTGGAATAGTGAAAACTGATTTTTTTAAAACTTAAATATTTAAAAAAATGAATAAAAATCAAAATTTTGCTTGAAATTTAAATTATCACAATTGAAAAAAATAATTATAAAATGTCAGTTGTAAGCATATTTCTTTGACAATTTTTAAAGAATGATATAGACCTACATTATTTCCAACCAAAAAAAAAAAATAATAATAATAAACATTAATAACATACGTTCTTAAAATTCAAAAATGCTAAATAATTCAAATATTTTAAGGTCTTAGATTGCTGCATTCATATTGAATGTCAATAGAATCTGTAAAATTTCTGAATAAAAAATGGAATTTTATAATGTAGGACACATAATCAATTTTAGTTGTAGAAATTTATTTACCAATTATAAATTAAAATAGATTAATAATTTGAGAAATTAAGTAAAATTAGAAAATTAGTTTTTAAAGACTTTTACCCTCTTATCTTTTGTTTTTATATTCTTATTGTTTTCACTTATAAACGGTAATAGGGAAATTTTCTCTGACGTATGTATTATGACGTATGTAATACGTAGGGTGTTCAAAAACCACCATCCTTAATATATTTTATCCATGCACATATACAGGGGTCTGACTAGAAGAAATTTGGGACCACAAAATATCTTTTCATAAAAACGGACCCCTCACAAATTTGTTTATCTTCATTATTGTTTTGTTAATCGAATAAACCCATCCCGGAGGGGGGGGGGGGGGAGAAAGACGGCTCGAGACAAACTAAGTTTTCTAAGTTCCCTAAGTTTAAATTCCAAATTTAGTAGTTTAAGAAAATATTTCTACTTTTGCAAACATCATGTGCACATTCTTATTAATATTAAATCACATTTTTTTTGTAAATAAAAAATTTATCAATTTATTTTATTCATAAAATTAATAGAATATTATGTAAATAAAAATTAATTTCTGGCAATTTTTTAAATATAATATTATAAATTTAAGAATCGTTTAAGTTTACTTAATGCGTAGCACATTAAAAGTGATGCATTACTAAGTTGTGTTATTTAAAATATGTCAATTGAAATTATTAAAAGTGTGAGTGATTTTGTTTCCATTATTCGTCCGAAACGAATATTCTGTGTTGAGCAGTATAGGCTGCATACCAAATAACGGGACCCTATTTGCACAAATTCACAAAAGCAGAAACCTGGTTGAAAGAATGTGACTTAACGCTTATTTTATCTTCGCAAATTATGAATAGTTTTTACACTATTCATAATTAGTCAACACAAAATGTCTGGACAGACCCCTGATATATATATATATATATATATATAGATATATATATATATATATATATATATATATATATATATATATATATATATATATATATATACAGTACCGCTCAAAAGTATCAGTACACCTAGAAACTTATAAAAAAAATGGCAAAATTCAAAGTGTCATAACTTCTTTAAAAATGATCAAAAATGCTTCTGCTTTAACTCATTTTGAAGCTTAAAATCTCTACTTTTATGTACTCTAATTGTTTTTAATTAATATATTTTGTAACTATGTACAATTACACTCTAAACAATCACAGAAAATTTTATTAATTTTTTGTGAAGTTTGACGCGATGTACGGGCACAAAGGGGTTAGATATTGTTAATTTTTATTATACCATTGAAAAATTTGGATTTTTAGCTTTCATTTAAAAAAAAAATTCCAAAAAAAACATGTTTTTTGACGAAGTTATTGTCAAATTAAAAAAAAGGTTTTTTTCAGAATTTAATGATTTTTCAGCAATTATAATGAATTTTAGTGTAATTATAATATGATATGAAAATTTTTTAATTGAAATAAATTAAAATTTAATATTTCTCGATAATATTATTTCATAATTTATTATAACAATTTTAACTTTTTTTTGGAAAATATAATAATGAAATAAGAATCAACGTTTACAATTTAATATTTTGAAATTTATTTTTTCGTATTTTTCTCAGAAAAATTTTTAAAACAAAAATGTAATATTGAAAAAATATTTCACATCATATTTTGCTTTCTTCAAAATATCCTCCCCGCGCTTTTATAACTACAGCACACACTCGAGGCATCCGATCAATCAGCTTTTTTAATGTTATCTTGTCTATTTTTCGCCACTGCTCTTGAAAGACTTTCCACATATGATTTATGCTGGTTAATCACACGAAATCCGAATTAATCGCACGAATCACCGAAGGTAAGAGGACGAACCTAAATAGTTCCTGTGCGTAATTCATTATAATTGCTGAAAAATCATTAAATTCTGAAAAAAAAACTTTTTTTTTAATTTGACAATAACTTTGTCAAAAAACATGTTTTTTAGGAATTTTTTTTTTAAATGAAAGCTAAAAATCCAAATTTTTCAATGGTATAATAAAAATTAACAATATCTAACCCCTTTGTGCCCGTACATCGCGTCAAACTTCACAAAAAATTAATACAATTTTCTATGATTGTTTAGAGTGTAATTGTACATAGTTGCAAAATATATTAATTAAAAACAATTAGAGTACATAAAAGTGGAGATTTTAAGCTTCAAAATGAGCTAAAGCAGAAGCATTTTTGATCATTTTTAAAGAAGTTATGACACTTTGAATTTTGCCATTTTTTTATAAGTTTCTAGGTGTACTGATACTTTTGAGCGGTACTGTATATATATATATATATATTGATCGTTCTTAAGGGTTACTTTAATCGACTTCAAAATTTTATCGAAGGTACAATTTTTCGCAAGCGATTTGTTTAAGATGCTTAGTTTTTTCTTCCAAAATAATTTTTTTTTCTAATTTAGCTTATTTGACTCTCAAAAAAGCAGAAAAGTTAAAGAGCGATTCAAAGAAACGTCTCCATACTTTTTCAGATAATCAAACTGGTCTTGACATTTTTATTCCATCTCCACTAATGAATCAAGAAGTCCGTGATGGCGTTTTTATTTCTTTCTCGTTTAAAAATTAATTTACGACCCCAAATATGCCTATTTTTTCAATACATTTCCGACGAAAAAAAATATGAATATATTCCTACATCTATGGAAAACTTATAATTTTAATGCCTATAAAATAATTTTAGTACTACAAATTTTAAACTTTCTATTGAAAACAATATTTATAATTACTTTATAGATGCATTTCAATTTATATTTTGTATTCATTTTACATTCGTAAGTAAAAGTTATTTTTATTTTGAACTTACGCTTAAAATCATGATCTCTTGATCATTAAGTAAACTATACATTTAATTAACTCATATGTAGGTACCAGCATGTTTTTGAAACAATTTAAATAATCCAAGACTTATAAAGTACATTTTTAAGAAAGTTCAGGAAAAAATTCGGGAACTAGCAATACTCTAATAATACTAGAGTAATTGTTTAAGAGTTATTTTTTTTATAAATTAAATATTACATATTTTAAAAACAGTCAAGTGTAAATACTATTAAATTTACTTCCTTTAAAGAATCTCTTAATCTTTAAATTCTTTTAACATACTTGTTACAAAGGTTCAGTAAGATAGAGCTTTTTTTCTTTTTAAATAAAACCCGCTATTTTTACGACACTGAAGTATTCCAGTAATATTTCCTTTTTACAATATCGTCTGCTTTTGTTTACTCAAGTTTACATAACTATTTACGTAAGTTACGTCAAGTTTACTTAACTATTTACGTAATGTTAGAGTGCATAGTGCAACTTGTGTTTGACGCATTATCTTCCAACCTCTAAATAGGAAAATATTTTAAATATTCTCTCAGGAAAATATTTTTTATACTGAAAAAGCCAGAGTTATCTAAAAATTAAAAAAAAAGTTTCTTGGAACTGAGTGGCAGTTAAAAAACTTTTAAATTCCGAGGTTTAAAGAGCCATTCCGCGCATCTTCCGCTATTCACCTAAACTCTCATAGCAGTTAACAGTGCTATTTTCAAAGCAATTTTTTTTTTTTTGAATATTAAAATACTAATATTTTGCAAAGAACTATTTCAAATGTAAACTTATTTTTTCAAATATTCTAAATTATTTTAACATGTCTTTACACAAAGCATTACTTTACTGCAAACTATTCTCAATCCCTTACTCAAAATAATCAATATATTTTAAAGATAATTTTCCACTTTTTACCAAAATCATCCTTTTACCGTTTTGTTAAATTTAAAATAGGCTGTTAAGACTAATAGTAATGACATAAAAACTTACTGATTTGGTTTTACTTAAAATAGATGAAAACCATATAATTCATTTTCATTCCTTAATTTCAGAAAATCATTTTATAAACAATATTTCAGTTTGGTTAGAGATTCTACTTATTGCGGTGGAAAATAATCAAATTTTAGTTATAGAATTTATAAAACAATAGAATTTATAGAATAATAGAATTCACAGATTAATAATAGAATCAAATTCTTTATATTCTTCTGATTAAAATTTTTTTCCAGAAAATTAAATAAATATTGTACAAATTTCTAAAACATTTTTATTTTCAATATATTTTTATAAGAAAGAACTAATAATTAAAACAGTAACTCTTTTTTTCTTGTTTTATTTCAATTTTTTTCCCTACTACTCCGAAATGTGATCAGTGTGGAAAATTTCATCTGGTCAAATCTGGGTTTAAAAAAAAAAGGGTGAAATTACTTTCGAATGTAGCATAAAATGACGAATTAGAATGTTGAAAGCAATATTTTTCACTACATAATATGCGGCAAAATATAGGCAACGTAATAAATGATTAAAAAAAATTTTTTTTTTGACTATTAGATTTGTTTCGCTAAGTTAATGTCAAGAAAGACAAGACTTAATTTACTAATTTTTAAACCTTATATTTTCAATAAGTATAAACTAAATTTTATAAGCTAGACTCAAACTTGTATTAGACTTTTCATTTATAAGAATTCGAAATATATTAATATTCTTTGCATTTGGTTAAAAATATACATGTAAAAATTATTTTATAGATAAGTTACTGATTTTAAAAATTTTTTTAATTAGATTAATTAGATAAGTTTCTCTGTAGAACTAAATTTACACTTTAGAAAGATTAAATTTTTATTTAAGAAGATTTATTTAAGTTCATGAATATATTAGTTAAAAAAGTCAAAACAAATATCTTCTGCAAATATGCATATGGAAATAAAACATCAAAATATTTTTTTTCTAAACTGCCCTGTCATTAAAAAGTTTTTTTTAAATGTAATTATGACACAAGAAGAAAATTTAAATACAACGTTTTGAACAATAGATTGATTTTATTTTAAATTTCATTTAAAAAGAATAGTAAAATACGGATATAATTCTTCACAAACATTTATCCTCCTAATGCAGAAAGGTTCCTTTTTTTAATTAAAGAAAAATGGAAAGAGCTGACAGAAACGTTAAGTTTTTACGAATTCAAATTCTATATGTGATCATAAAATATTATTCTAGAACATTTATACAAATATTTTTTAAAGCAATTGAAAAGAATTAAAACAAAAACAGTTGTTGAAATTTTAGTTTTAACAATGAAATATATTAGAATAAGAAATAAAACTTTTCTATGTGATATTTTAATTTTCGCTTTAACTTCCTCAGTACATTTAGAAATTATCTAATTAAGATTCCATTGTAACAATTTTTTTACACAGAACATAATCAAATAAGAACATTTTTCTTTTTATATAAAGAACAGAAATACTTATAAAGCAATCACCGGCGCGTGTAAACTAAACGAACGATAAAATCATAAATATAATATTGTCCAACTTCCGCAACAAATAGAATTTTCCTCACACGCTTCGTAATGTTTTGTTTATATCCTATTGTATATACAGCAGTAAAACTCTCAGTGTCTTTCTCTTATCAGTCTAATTTCTACCTCTACATATTCTACCTTCCGTTCCGGCAGTGGCGAACGTCAACCACAACAAAACCGAAACTTCGCCACTGGGTCAGGTGTTAGGGGGAGGATTTAAAAAAAAAACTAAACTAGTGGTAGGAGGATTTTATACTAATTTATAATTATTTCTTTACCTTAGCTAGTCTGAAGTGCTCAGCTTTTAATTGCTCTTGCACATTGTCGATTTCAGCGGCGGTCGGCGCTGTGTCTGGCGCAGTGTCCAACGTCGTATGGTGATCAGATTTATCCTTCTGGGACTGGTAACCGGACGAGCCGGGTCTCAGTCCATCGAGGACCCCTTTCAGTCGCTTCATGTCCCAGCTTTTATTTGTCCCGAATGTATTTTATCAAACGCACATTTTGCTTTAAAACAGCACGGTAGCTCTGCTAAGAGAACTCTCGGAGAAAAGCGAACTTGCCTGTACAACATTGAGAGAATTGCAGTGTGGGGAATGCTGGGAAGGCGGTTGCCCGGATCAATCAATACTAGAACACGTGACTACTCCACCGCCACAGGTGCAGCCGCCTCTTCCTGCAGCAGCAGCAACGTCACCATTGTACAGGGTTGCCGACTCGCCTATTTTGGCGATTTGCCTGCCAATATCCCTATCTTCGCTGTCTTCCGAACTTCACCGCATTGTGACGGAAAAGGGGTAGTTTTGTCTTTCCTGCTTTACTCCGCATGCCTTTAGACTTCACATAAAACTTTTTTGTCCCCGCTAACTTTCACTCCATCAACTCTTTTATTTTTCTACGCGATCTCTGGATTAAAATATGGATGACCAACTCGCGGTATGTGTGCCACATTGAGGCACGGGGAGACTTATTGAAATAATTAAAAGAATAATAATAATCGAATGTTTCAAATTATTCATTTTTATTTTATACGTAATCGAACTGACTAAACCTTTAACCCTCTCACGCAGCATTTTTTTAAACATATTTTACATACTTTTTTTCATTATTTTGTATTAATTTAGGTCAAAATAAGTGAAAAATATTATATTTAGCATTTATTTAATTTATGGTTGTGAAATAAAACATGAAACACCGGGTAAAATTTTCACTTATTAGCAGGTATTTAGATCTAAGAGAAACAGTTAATCGCTACTAAAATATCTTTAATTTACAAAATCAATTATTGATAAATTTTTAAATATGAATGAAAAAAAGCTTTTTTCATTACTTTGTATTAATTTAGGTCAAAATAAGTGAAAAATATTATATTTAGCAATTAATTAATTTATGTTTGTGAAATACTGCATGAAACACCGGGTCAAATTTTCATTTATTAGCAGGTAGTTAGATCTAACAGAAACAGTTAATCGTTACTAAAATATCTTTTTAATTTACAAAATAAATTATTAAGTATTTTTTAATATGAATGAAAAGAAGTTTTTCTCAAACACTGTTTTTAGATTTTAGTAAAAATATAATTCAGATATTCTAACGGATATTTTTTTAGTAACTAACTGTTCGACTGTTTTTTATAATTAAAAAATTCCAAAATATAATTTTGCTTGTAACTAGAGCGTTAGAAAAAAATATATAAAATGGAACACTGGTGTCACATGTGAGTCAAAGGGAAAATGGTCCAAGGCAGCAATACAAGCGGCACTTTTTCATCACTCTTATTGTAGTTAAAAAGTAATGTAATAAGTATTATAGTTAATTTTTATAATTAATTAGTAATAAATATAGTAATAAATTTTCACTAAATATAAATAGTGTCTTTTTTTACTTAATATAAAATAAAATTATCTCTTTGTATGAAAAAAAGAAAACTTGAATCTTAGGGGTAGGAGTAAACTTGAATTACTTCCAGATCCTTAAGGGTTAATAATGCTTCTTAACAATAAAACATAAGTTTGTATTTTTGATTCATTTATTACATTATTTTTTAAAATATCCACTACTAAAAACTTCAGGGAAAAACTAGGTGCTATTTTTGTGGAAAAATTTCATAATCAGCCCACATATGAGTTTTTATTTTCCATTTTTTTAGTATGTTATTAAGAGCCAGATGTAGAGTGCAATATCATTATTATCATTATTATTTAGATTTTTGCATTCTTCAAAAAATAATAATAATAATAATTTTACCACCCCTGGCTTAAACCTTTAAAATTCCATCTCTCCACATTTTAATGCTGTCTTACTGTTTTTAGTGGCTCAAACTTTTTTTTATAGTTAATTAAAATAAATTTAAAGATTAATTAATTCAAGAAAAATATGTTCCATTTTCAGTAAATGAATGTTATTTCAATGAAACTATATAAATTTATGTAGCATTAAATTTTTGACTAAATTAATTGTATGCAAATTCCTTCATTATAAAATGCAAAATTAAGTAATAAAAGGTAACTAAGAACTGCTATTAAAACGAAGAAATCAAGTTTTTATTACATAAAACATTTCTTTTTGAAGAAAAAAAAAACTTCATTCAGTTAAAGGAAACATAATGATATACCGCTAAATAAAAGTTAAATATTGAATTGTGTTAAGAAAATGCAAAGGCAATGTACAACTTTTTTCGACCTTCCATAATTTATCTCTAATGCATCTAAGAATTTTGAATTTTTTTTTCTGTAGATCAATTTTAGCTCTGAATCCACTTACCGTCGGGCTAACCAAAAGAGGTTTTCGTGATTTTCATCTTCATGTAACGCAAATAGGGGCTAATTCTATCAAAGATATCTCTACGAAATGTAGTTTGTCCCAGTTTTTGATCCAAGAGTTCCGTTGTCTTCTGGACTTGGTTCAAAACTACATCGCTATGATCATAAACGGTCTGTTGATAGTCGTAAGCTCAAGATTGGATCGGCTGTCTAACACCGGTTATAACATAAAATTAAAAACGAAAGAAATTTTTCCTCATTTTTATCATACTTATATTAGTTTTACTCTCGACATTACAATTCGCAGTCCTGGGGCTTAATCTAGTTTAGTTATTAATTTGTTTTTGGTACATATAAGTAAACTGGTAATTAATAAAGTAAAGTGAATTATGGTTTTAGTTCAAATGAAAACTAAAATGAACTGCTGTAAACGTTGAATATGGTAATCAGGGTAGCATATTTCTTAATTAACGAATTTAATCCTTTTATTAGTATTTGAAAAGCGCGATGGGAAATACTAACGCAATTTTTTATGAATGCATGTCCTTTTCATAATTTATTCAATACATTGTTATTCGAAAAATTTAGCAAATTTCAAAAAATTATTTAAAAAAAATTGGTTAAATGGAAATTCCTAACAAAAATGAAGTTCCTTAATAAAGGTTAAATAAAGTTTCTAATGTAAAACAGCTTGAGACACACTCATCATGAAAATCAATCCTTCTGGAATCTAACGTTGCTTTCTCAGTAACAGATTCCTGGCACAGTTTTAAAAAATGTTCATTGGAAGAAATTAGTTTAGAAAAAAGTAAATTCATAAGCAATAAAAAATATGTATACATGACTAATAAGGTGAAAAATCTATGAATGAATTCTAATAAAACAATTGTGATATTTCATGTTTATTTAGAAAATATCATAAAAAGTCCTATAGAAAACGGACGGGCCGGGTTAGCCTGGTTTTCAGGGCCCTGGACTCAGGTTTGTGAGAATGGTAATTCGAATTCAACCGACCGAAGACTCCCCGGGTAGTAAATGTTGATGCTTGCACATTTAATCTGTCGGGTCACTAAGTCCTCCATGTTCCTATAACAAATTATGCCTTTGGGGGTACTGGATTGGAGATTGTTCGTTCTCTGGTTCAGGTCAAAATTACGATCTGTGGATGAATGAATGTGTCAGCCCTATAAACGGGTGTGACGTATGGGTGTGGCAGAAGTCGAATTCTTGGTCATAGATGGAGCCACTGGAAAACAAGAACAATTACACCCCTTCTGCCTTAATGGCCGAAGACAACAATAGCAAAACGGATTTTTAGTAAAGATGGTTAATATGTTTAAGTAAGTTGAGTTTGTTTAAAACTGCGCACATAATTTTCAATTTTTATTTTTGAACTATAGATTCCCTGATCCAAATGTCTTTAAAAATAAAGCTTTCACTAAATGTATTTCAAGTGATCATGAAATTGCAGAGGAATTTTTCTCAATCATCTATTTTTCCTGTATTCTTGTCAAATTTTAAACTATGTGTTTTAAAAGTTGCAAAAAATGACTTCATGAAATTCAGAATACTATGTATACTTTAGTTATCTTGACCATGTAATACGGAAATTAAAAAATAAACAATATTTAGATTTTAAATTATAACTAAAAAATAGTAATAAAAGAGATCAATGCAAATTGATACTTTAAGTGATTTTTATATTCGTTAAATTCTAACACAAACTGCTAAGTGCTGTATTAAAAACCAATATTTTTTTAAAATTTTTTTTAAAAATTAAATGTAATATTGATGTAATATTTTTAGTATTATTAAAAATTAGAAAAACTTTTTATATTTAAGCATTTTTTAAAAACATTTTTATAAGATTTCAGTATTCTACTTAAATAATGAAAACTCGCAAAGAAGTCATAAAATGTTTGTTTTTAATTTTCTAAATTAGAAAAATATCTCTGGTATCCCTTAAATAACTGTTAAAATTTTTAAAGAATATTTAAAGCATTTTTTTTTTTTGAAATCTTACAAATGCGAAAGTTATATTTATCAGATGTCAAAGAGGATATACTGTCTAAAATATGTTGTCTTTTGAAAGAAAAGATTCACAGCAAAAACTTCTTCCCTTATTTAACTATTTACTCAGTTAACTGACTTTATGTCTTAAAAGGCTTTTTTTACAATATAAAAACCAAAACTAATTTATTGCTTATAGTTCTATTTAGTTAAGATAAGAAAGAACCATTATTATCCACAAATGATGGTAAAATAAATCATAGAAACTTATAGTTTTCACTGTGTTCATATTGTCTTAGAAAAAGCATAATTTTTCATAACTTACTTAGCTAAAAAAAAAAAAAAAAAGAATTGAGGCAAAGAAAATTTTGAAAATATGTGGCATGTATTTCGAAAAATAGCATAATTTCTTGACAAACGTTTTGAAGTGTAGCCAAAATGGCTCACAAACTGAGCTAAAAATTTGAAAACATCACTTTTTCCAAATTTATATAACCATTTTTGAAATGAAATAAATGTAACTATTAGGCTTAAATAAATATCTTCTTTTGAAAAGTTGTAACAAGTTTGTGTAAATCTTGAAAATGTAGATAAGCAAAAGAGTACAATTCGAATAAAAAGGCTAGAAGATCAGAACAAAATTGACTCTGATGAAATTACAAGCTAATATTGCTTCTTTAAAGTACAGTATATTCTCGATATCTAGAACTTCGATATCTCGAAAGAACTTGTTGTGTCCAAAAATATTTCTCCCCTTTACATTACATATTCACCTAATGTTAATTTGAATTCGTATGTTGAAGGGTTTCTTTTCAAAACCTTGGTTAATCTAATTTTAATCGAAACAGAAAATAAATTTTTTCAAAAAAAATAATCACAATGTAAGTTCATTGAAACCAATTCTTTTCTAATTAATGTGTAATTAATTTTGTCTTACTTTTAAAAATAAAATTGTTGTATTGTTGTATTTAAACCTATATTCAACTATCATTACATATATATTTAATAGAATTTATTCTTATGTTTTGTGACTCTACTTTTTATGGTAATATTTTAGAATATATTTTTCCACTTTTTGGAACATATTTAGTTCTGAACTTGTAATCTCGAAAACTCGTTATCTCGAAATTTTTTAATATATATTTAATAGAATTTATTCTTATGTTTTGTGACTCTACTTTTTATGGTAATATTTTAGAATATATTTTTCCACTTTTTGGAACATATTTAGTTCTGAACTTGTAATCTCGAAAACTCGTAATCTCGAAATTTTTTTTATCGTCCCTTCAACTTTGAGATATCGACAGTATACTGTAGTAGTAACAATTACAATAGCTAATTTGTATTAATTTGGGCAACATTTATATTTTTTCTGTTCTTTCTTTTATTTAGCACTACGCGTCTCAATTTTTTTAATTGTTTCCTTGGAACTTTGCCATAAATTCTTGATTAATGATTTTTTTTTTTAAATTAAAGATTTTTCTTTTAAAATAGTAATTAAAAAGTTTTTTGTTATGGTTTAAGTGCATTACTTTTTCATTATAGATTTGTGTCGTAGATTCTTAAAAATTTCTGAATATCATGTATTGAACAGATTAAAATGAAGTGAAAATAACATTTACTTCATAATTTTAAGTAAAAAATATGTTTTGAATAATTAAACATAAAAATACAGCATTTTATTAGATTATTTAAAGGGTAACTATTTTCAAAATGTTCGAATTTGCATGTTCGGTTGATTCATTTCATTCAGTCATAGGTTCATATCTCAACGTGATAGTAAATTTCAACCAAGTTCAGCCTTAGGTTGGTTTATTTAGCACTATAGCAGTATCACTAAAATTCGTTTAATACAATCTGCAAATAAATGACCTTCATAGCTAAGCTGTCTCGCCTAATCTCAAATGTTTTGTTGCGTGGAAGTGGCGAGTTCGTATCCCGCAGTAAAACTGAACGGATCCTTGTGATAACCTTCCTAATTTGATATATCTGTTCTTATATCTATATTCCTGTGTTATCTGCTATCAGCTATTTATGTTATCTTAAGAGTTTATAAGCTGTCTCTGTGACGAACACATAAGGCAAATGACGATGAGATGGAAGGTTTCAGGTACGTGTCCCGATGTCACATTAGAAAATCATCACTTATAAGTGAGTAGAGTAGTAGTAATTAATTAAAATGAGAAAAACAACATGCAATATTAGAAACTAAACTCCTAACGTCACCTCAGAAATTCCACACCATCTAGATTTAGTGTGTTTCGACCATATAAACATTCCAGTCAAGCATGCATCATAGAAGCACTTAATTAAACCAAGACCTGCATTAAAATGTTAGATTTAAAATAGAAATTTCGTGTTCGTTGCATGAGCGTGAAATGTGAAGTCAAGAAACAATTGCGAAGACACTTAGAACATGAGTGTTTAAGTTATTGTCTTGCAGATCTTTGGTCAATTCTGATTTTTATCATTGTTTAAGTTTGTAAAAGTAGGTAAGTACTTTATTTACGTCACATTAGAGCTGCATTGGGCAGTGGCGTAGCGAGGGGGGAGCAAGGGGGGCATCATGCCCCGGGCGCTACTCACAAAGGGGCGCCAAATGGTCAAACAAAACAAAATTGTTGGATAATTTTTATTTTTATTATAATTTATTTCTGGAAAATATATTTTAAATTTAGTGCCAGTGAAATATAATAAATGTTAATTCGTAAATAAAAAGGAACACTAATCAAACTGTAATAATATATTAATAATAGAAATGACACGTCTTTTCTAAAGGCAGGGCTGACTCGACCTGTGTCTGTCAGCACTTCCTTATGGCATCTACGCTGTGTGGTTACAGATATTATCTCCAAATATTTGCAGGGTGCTCCAATTCTGTTGCGAAATATACTAACTTTTAGTTTCATAACTTCAGTTCATTTCTGATATGAAATCTTAAGGAGGAATGATCGTGTGCAGCTCAGATTACAAGATCCTAGAATGAATTTCAGAGAAGCGTTCCATGATCTTGAATCATTAGCGACTGAACTAGCCGAAATTCGAGACAAGCTCTGTGAAGAGGCAATAGAAAAAGCGAAGTCTCTTTGTGAAAAATGGGATATTGATGCAACAATACGTGTAAGACGCCGCAAAATGCCCGGAGAATTGGCTAGAGATGTCAGTCTTTCCGCAGAAAGTGAAATTTCTCGCGTTATGAAAAGCGTTCTTGATCATCTCCAACAAGAAATATATACAGGATTTACACGATTAAGTGACCTTAATTTCAAATTTGGATTTCTACTAGAGGTTGAAAATTTATTAAACAAGGATAATGTTGATAACGACCTTGAAATTTTTTTTTAAAAATTTGGGGGAATTTTATAATACAGATTTCAATGAAATAGAACTCTTTATCGAAGTATGTGACTGCAAAATGTTACTCCTCAGTAGAAAAGAAATAGAACTTAAAACTCCATTAGAATCTCTTACTTTTATAATCCCGTATGGAGAAGATGTTTTTCCAAACCTGAGAGTGGCACTTCAAATACTCCTGACTATCTCAGTATCAATTGCTAGCTGCGAATGGTCATTCAGCAAATTAAAATTAATTTTGACATATCTATGATCAACGATGGGACAAGATCGCCTAAGTGACTTAGCATTTTTAAGTGCGGAAAGAGAAAAATTTGAAATGATCAACTTTGATGATATTATTGATAAATTTGCTTCATCAAAAGCGGAAAATTTATACATAGTAATTAGTTTTATTAATGTATTATAATCATATTATTAAATATATGTATCTCCTTAAAGATAATAAATATTTACTTTTTTATTGTTTTAAAACTGCGTGTTTTTAAAATATTTCTTTATAAATATGTAAAATAAATAATGGGTATCTTTTGAACTAATTCTAGATGATCATATACATTTCAAAATCTAGTCTTGTTTTTTCAACTACATTTTTTGTCTCAAATTTAATGCCTAGCTTGAGCCTATGACTTTATTTATTTTACTTAATTTATTTATTACTTTGCGAGTATATTTTACTTATAATATTAGATGGTTTTCGAGTGAGGGGGGGGGGCGCTAAAAAGGTATTGTGCCCCGGGCGCGAGTTAAGCTCGCTACGGCACTGGCATTGGGAAATATCCCTAAGAATGATCCATCACAATTTTGATCTTTTGTAGAGGGGATGTCTCCCGCTTTGGTAGCCCGACGACCTGCACGTGAAGCAGAATACTTTACTATAGAACTGCTTAACGCAAACCAGCACCGCTCACTGACCGCAGCTAGTAATGCTCGAATCGGTGCTCTACTGGGAACCGGTTAATTTTTTAAACACTTAATAACTAAATTAGTATCACAGTTTGACAATAACTTTGGAACAATCTTAAGGCCTGAAACTTCGCAGTTGTGACAATGTTTCTTTAAATCTTTTTTAATATCTTAACTCTCAGGCAGTTGAAAATACTTTAAGCAAGTTTTGTTAAACACTTCATAACTAAATTAGTGTTGTGGTTTTGGAGTAACCGAGGAACAAGCCTAAAGCCTTCAATTTCCTTCAATCTCTTTTTCATGTTTTCATTTTCTGGCAGTTGGAAATATTTTTTTAGTATGTAAATATTAATCCGGCTTGCAAATGTAACTACTAAGTTTAAGAAGTCTCTAAAAGGGAGAAAAAATCGGATAACATAGGATAAAAAAATTTTATAAGAAAAGGCTGAAATCGCCAAATCTGCAGCCGAATCGTTGCAGGTAAACATTGACTACTGTCAGATGCATTTCATCACAAAATTGGCGATCAACTTGAACGAGATCGAATTTAAAGAGCGCTTTCTTTAGATTTCTTTCAAGCATTTTTCAAAATCCACTTCTGAGCAACGTCCGGCATTTTTATTGCGTATTATGTGGAGATCGAACTCTTTTCTCCAATAGTGGGACATTTCCGGGCATTTTTTTCTTTTCTTTCTATTTTCACTCTTTTAGCCGACTTCGAATTCCTCCCACTTTATCGTTCCTGTTCAAGATTCCATATCGTTCTTTATTTTCTTCTTCCTTTTATTCTTAGAATTTTTACGACTGCTAATAGAAAAAGTAGCGGGATTTCATGACAGGATAATGCCCTTCTGATGGAAATTCAATGCAGGGATATTTATATTGATGGCGGGGACAATAAAACCTTCTTCAAGCCCTACACTACCCTTTGTCCTAATTTTCCAGGATACGGTAATATCATAAGGAATAACTGAATCCTTATTTTATTTTCAAAAAATCGGACACTATTGATACTTCTGTATTAAATTTAAAAAAATGTTTATTTTAATATTAACAACTTAAAAAAATTATTAATAAAGTTTTAATAGATGGAACACTCACTTTACTTTGAGACAACCCGAGTTGAAGTCCCGGTGAAGACTGGTTGATTCATATGCTGTTCCCGACTTGCACCGACCGCAGGGCTCATGCCAAATATCCTCAGTGTCAAACAGATCATGGGTAGGATTAGAGCCGTCTTGCCATTAGTCTAATCTTGATAGTTTTTCCTCTTCATGTTAGACAAACGCAAGCATGTTAGCTTGTTTCACGCAAAAATTAATCCATCAAGACGATTTCCTCAAAATGCTTGACTCAGGAATTCACTTGTTTTCAGGATTTTGTTCAAAATTAATTGGTTACGTCATTAAACATAAAGAGCTGTATATCCAGTACTATATACAGGGTTTTTCATAATTCCCTCCGCCTGTAAACGCCATTTTTCTTTACTACAACTGGCTTCAGTGGTACGTGTTACTGCCATCTACCGGCAACTGCTTAAATTAAAACCTGAATACTTTCGGAATAATTTCATATGTTCTTTTTTGCCATATTCGTCTTCGTTTTTTTACTATAACGCTTCGAAACCCCGGAGGGAATTATGAATAACCCTGTAGTTCAGCTATTCAAAGCTGGTAATGAAAAGCAAATATGCAATCGACTTAAGGTTCCCACGATTCTCCTTAGTGAGTTGATTCGTTTAATTTAAATAGTTTTGTATGATTCATTTTGCTGCACTTTAGTTCATAGGTTTGATAACAAGATAGGCATACAAGTGTTACCCTCCAGTCAAGCTGAATTTTTTCATATAAAGATACTTCGCAGTTGCTCCTCAGATCGTTAAGACATGGTTTCCAGTAGAGCACCCAAGTCAAGCATACCGGCAGCGGTCAGTAAGCGAGTGGGTGATCGCTTTAATCAGCCTGCGGAGGGTTCGAGGATGCGTGGTATCGGTCCTCATTTAATAACCGTAAAGTGCTCGATATCGCATGCTGGTCATCGATTCACCAAAGGGAGGAAGCCATTCTCTCTGTAGAGGATCACAGATGTGATGACACGTCTGTGGATCATCATTAAGTATGTTTCTCGAACCGTCGCCAATAGCTCATTGTGTAGCTCTAGTGGCTTAAAAAAGTACTGTTATTCGCTGAAGTTAAGAATTGAAATTAGATATTTTTTATCATTCTGAAAGCATAATTAGCCCTGAATAGTTGTGAATTTCAACAGTACAATTAGCGTTCTTGCTTTTATAATTATTAAAATAGCAATATGATAAGTAAATAATATTCTTGACTATATTAAAAAATGAGCGAGCGTCTGCCCTTAATCACTTCTTTCATCTATCTCGATGATTTCTCCGAAATAATTTTTTGCCTTTTGACAGCAAACAGAAAGTTGAATCAGAATAATAAAACTCGATGCCAAAATCTTTTTGTTTTGTGCAATTGTTAGGCGTAATCACTTCACTTCTTCTCAAGTAGCGAGCATCCAATTGTTTTCGAATATATAAAGGCATTTTACATTTGCTAGCTCTAAATCTATTTAGATACGGAATATTGGCGAGTGACACTTCGAGTATTTTTCTTGTAAATTTCACAAAATAAGGAGGCAATAGCCGCTGAAAAGAATAATAAAAAATTATGGAAAATCCTACTCTTTTAGAAATGAAACTTTCACTTTTGACCATTCAGCAATCTTAGAAATGTTTTTCGTTAATTTTGAGAATTATTTCGTCACGAAATCTCGTGATTTGTGACAAAGCACTAGCTCCCAAATATATGACGAAAATGCTTCCGCAACTCGAAACCTTATCGTAGTGCTTTGTGACAGATTGGTAAATTGATTGACGAAACTAGAATGAAGACTAGACGATCTAAAATAAAGTTACGAGATTAGTCGACCGGAATGTATGGTGGTCAAGGAGTTGGCCTTCGTACCGGGAAGATCCCGAATTCGAATCCCTCCTTTAAATATTGGTGCAATTTATCTTTCTGTTCTATCTGTCCTTTTCATGTCGTTTGGGCAACATTTATCCACCAATATGGTGCCCGCGATAAAGTAGTTACTTGGAAAGTTAAATACTTTAAGCACTGTAAGTTTTCTTTCTTGGAGACGAAATATTTCCTTAATTTTGACGAAACTCGTTTCCTCGAAGAAGTGACGATAGTTATTTCGTCACTCACTTTGCGAAATATTAGCTCAGAGAACATTCGGTTTCGCCAAAAATGAAGAAAATTTCGTGATATTTGAATATCCATTATTTACAGAAAACATCATATAATTTTCCTTTTGCTTTACGTTACGCAAAGCAATATAAAGGCAGAATATTTAATCATACTTAAGAATCCAATATTATCTTTTTACTTTCGTTATGGATAAATTTTCGAAATGTCTGCCTATTTCCTAGATTAAGACAGAAATTGTTACACATCTTATTTTTAAATACCACTTAAAACTAACGATAGCATATAATTTGCAAATGAAACAAAACTTAATTATGGTGTTAAAATGTATATTTTTAGAAGCAACGTAATATCTTCGTGGGTAATTCAAACTTTATAATTACTACAGCTCGCTTAAATTATAATTATTCAACTGTTTAGTCTCAATTAGTTAAAAATTAAAGAGACTAATTGAGTTCTAAAACCGGATACTTCGGAATGCACGCAACTGAAATTAACTTATGAAAAGTAAGAAGGGTTATTCTTTCGTTGTGAACGGAGAGAACTTAAGCAGTTTAATTTTGAAATAACTTTATTTGAAAACTTACATGCTAAACATTATAATTAAAACTTGTAATCAAGTTATACAGTAATAATGAGGTTTTGAAGGATTATTTTTCCAATTTAGATAATGATCTTATCAGCAAATGGTGATGACATTTCTAATGTTATCTGTTATGTGTATCTAATGTTATGTTAATGTTTTGCTGATAAGATCATTTTAACAACAAAGTAATTTTATTCTGATATAAAAATATTTTACGACTGCATAAATTACTTATAATGTTCAAAACAGCAGTTAAACATTTCGTTGCATTAAATGTTAATTGTGAAAAGAATTTCATAGGAAACTAAGGGCTATACGTTCTGCTTCCTTCGCTCACCGACCCAATGATTGTTTCGCAATCATTTTTATTTTTTGATTATTAATATATTGTTATATCAAAATAAAGAAATTATTTAATTGAATGGTCCCAAAATTGAACTACTAGCGCACATTTCATTTCACATATTAAATTCATGATTCTAATGGGATAAATATTAAAACTTACAATGATCTGTTACTATTGTATCTCCATCCAAATTGTTTTTTTAAATTCTTATTATATTTATGATTATTATAAAAAACATTTTAATTTATTTATTTATTTTTTTTGCTTTTACATCAAAATTTAAAAGTATTTAACCTCTTTATTAGGTCGCTCCACGCATGTGAACGCTTCTTAGCTTCTAAAAACACGTTAGAAAAAAATTTGTAGTTTTACCTTCACTGTAATTCAACATTCGTGAATGTTTAAGCTTTTTTCGGATTTCGCAATGGATGTAGAGCATATAAGTTATTTGGATAGAAATCTACATGAACAAAAATGATTTTCGAAAAATGGCGCTAAATTCACATGATCGAACATTTTAGTGATTTTAAATATTAAATAATCTAGTCATTCTGGAAAAAAAATTCTTCTGACTTAGTAGTTCTGTGATCCTTATGAAGCTTTTAAATTCGTATTTACTTGATATTTAAAAATAATGCAGTCAAAAACATGCACGTATGTATACTTTGGTTCGTAAGGCGAAATTTCTGACAGCGTAGTAGCGAAATGAAATCTCATAGCACTATAAGTATTCAATTTTTTTTCATAACTTCAAAATCGATCCAACTATTTGAATTTCGTTTGATTTGAGTCAGCGTCAAACATTATACACATTGCTCGTCTTCGTCAGACGAGTAAATAGGCATAAATAGAAAACTGTACTTTTTATACACAAAATCTCTTTGAAATTTTCAACTATTAGTTCTATCGTCTGGATTTTATTTTATTCGATGCTACATAAAATGTACATTGTAAAAATTTGAGACCAAATTACTGTAACCTTTTACGCTAAAATCTATTTTTGCAGGAACATGTTACTGAACAAAAAATCTTATATACCGTAATTTTTACAGTAATAATTAACATGAAATCATTGCACTCCAATTAAATAAACATTACTGTAAAAATTACTGTACAATATTTTACAGTAAAAATGATTTTTACGATAAAATGGAATTTACGAATGACGCCCTAAGAGTGCTGGAGTGCTATCATACCGTAGTTTGATTCGGACTTTTTCACAGTGTGTATCCAAAAAATAATGTCTCACTTGTCTAGATAACCTTTCACCTTCTCTCACTCAGTTAAATCAAAATGGTGACAAAAATTAAGCTCGGTTAATTAAGATCTGCAATTCATAAGAAGCCTGAGTCACAAGTTTTAATGCAATTTCCAGTTTTCCATATTTATTTCCTTATTTAATAATTAAGAAACGGGCCTTGAAATTCAGGGCATTGTTATAAAAAAATTTAATAAGTTACCATAGATTTGGGAATTGATTTTTTCTTCTATATTTAAGGCATTTTTTCTTTGCAAATTCCCTTTTAGGAAAGGCAATTAATGACCTTTATATTTTTGAAAAAAATCAGTTTTTGGCGAACTTAAGGTCAATTTTAAGGTGACGCCAAGATATAACGTTTTTTAGGTGCATAGATATTTTACTCCATAGATATCTTGCTTTTTTAGGTGCTACTAATTAATTGGTATTCACTGAAACAAATGCCGTTACTGTTCACCATTGATGTAAGTAGATCTCGGCAGTTAAAATGTACGAAAAAAAGCTTAATTTCAGATATTTTTGAATGAGAATTGACCCTCGACAATGGAAAATTCGTATTATAAATATTTAGGTCGTAATAGGACGTGGGGATGTAATACAACACAAAATAATTATCGGTGACATGGTTCACTCTTGCTATTCTATTGCCCTCTGAAATCAGTGTGTTTATCTTAGCCAGATAACCCCCAGTTTTGAAAACCCAAAACATTAAGAATTTCTTTTCTTCTACAAAAGTAAAAAGAAATTCAAGTGTCTAATCATTTTACAAAAGGAAAATTTCGAAAATTTTTTGTTCGAAATCAAAAATATCAAACATCTAAACTAGTGGTACGAAAAGGAATGTAATCATTAAAAGAAACAATAAAATAACATTTTATGGAAATTAATGTTTATGCATTTATCAACGAAATTACTTTATGATAAGAGAAGAGATTCAAAGAAAATTAAAATTTTAACGACCTAAACTTTCACTATTAAATTTGTTTAAAAAAATCAAATTTTATTCTTCATTAAATATTTGTTCTGAGCCAAATGCATTAAAATAAATAAATAAATAATTACGTAATGATAAAAATAATCAATAAGTTAAATGTTTTAGAGTTGCTGTTGTCAATTGGATTTCCTCTTTTGCTGGATTTTTGAAGCCATTGCCTTCAAATTTTTGATTTCCTCAGAACATTAAAAAAAGCCTTATCTTTAATTTTCAGACCAATTTCATTAATAAAGGAGCCTGATAAGTAAGAAAACTACAACATTAAATATTTTAGATCGAATTTGAAATGAATGTTGATGTCTAAAGCAATCATTACTAATATCTCTCTACTTTAAAAACTGATTTTCCTAAAGATATTACAATCTTTTTCCAATTAAAAACTGATTTTTTATAGATATTATAATAGTTTAATCGAAACAAAAATTATGGTAAATAATTTCGTTGCAAAAACCAGGTTATTTTTCTAATACTTTTTGGTACCGTCACCGCCTGTCTTCTATTGTTGATAATCCTTTCGTGCTTGCATATGATAAAAAAAACTTCATCCATTTTCTGGTCATTCATTAATTGTTCATTTTTGTAAAAAAAGTCAATAAAATAATTCGAAAATCAATTTTCTATTGATCTACTCTCATGGCAATTAATCTCTTAATGATCACAACTTATAAGAATCCTTGCACAAAGTAGGGCTGTGGAATGGATGCCATTAAGGGGTCCAAACTCTTGGATCCCTCTCCTGATCAAACTATTTTTTTATTTTTTTTATTTAAGCGACTTAAAACTCCTCATGCACCACAAAGTATAGCATGAGGCTTACAGTTGTAAGTAGAAAACAAAAAGAAGAAAAATTTTCAAATTTACATTAAAAACAAAATTCCACAAGGCCGCAAGACTTGCAATACTTTTGACCAGTTCTGATAAGACAGGTGGCCAACAAATAGAAAGACGTCTCAAATCAGTCTTTAAATTCATTCGGGCACTCGCATACTGACTACAATGAAGAAGAATATGTTCAGCATCTTCATACATCTTTATACGTGATCAAACTATTGGAACCTTCTTTCCCAGATTGCGACTACCCCCTATTTTTTGGATGTCAGAAATTCGAATCTGTCATTAAAGAGATATGTTTATTCAGAGAAAGTATCCCAGATAGCAAAATAAGGTTTATTTTCAACAAAAACCTTTTAATGTAAACCTAAAAGGGTTTGCAATACGGTTTACGTACAAACATTCTAACCTTAAAACGAGATCTGTGACAGTCTTCTCTATTCTACGCACATTACCCTAATCCAAACCCTTGGAAAAAGCAATCTTCTATATAAAACCCTTAAAATGAGGTTGATTTAGGGTTTTCAAGTGTGAAAAAAAACCTTTAATAATGCTAGTCTGAAGGTGAAAATACCTTTTAATGTAAACCTAAAAGGGTTTGCAATACGGTTTACGTACAAACCTTCTAACCTTAAAACGAGATCTGTGACAGTCTTCTCTATTCTACGCACATTACCCTAATCCAAAACCATGGAAAAAGCAATCTTCTATATAAAACCCTTAAAATGAGGTTGATTTAGGGTTTTCAAGTGTGAAAAAAAACCTTTAATAATGCTAGTCTGAAGGTGAAAATACCTTTTAATGTAAACCTAAAAGGGTTTGCAATACGGTTTACGTACAAACCTTCTAACCTTAAAACGAGATCTGTGACAGTCTTCTCTATTCTACGCACATTACCCTAATCCAAAACCATAGAAAAAGCAATCTTCTATATAAAACCCTTAAAATGAGGTTGATTTAGGGTTTTCAAGTGTGAAAAAAAACCTTTAATAATGCTAGTCTGAAGGTGAAAATACCTTTTAAAGTAAACCTAAAAGGGTTTGCAATACGGTTTACGTACAAACCTTCTAACCTTAAAACGAGATCTGTGACAGTCTTCTCTATTCTACGCACATTACCCTAATCCAAAACCATAGAAAAAGCAATCTTCTATATAAAACCCTTAAAATGAGGTTGATTTAGGGTTTTCAAGTGTGAAAAAAAACCTTTAATAATGCTAGTCTGAAGGTGAAAATACCTTTTAAAGTAAACCTAAAAGGGTTTGCAATACGGTTTACGTACAAACCTTCTAACCTTAAAACGAGATCTGTGACAGTCTTCTCTATTCTACGCACATTACCCTAATCCAAAACCATAGAAAAAGCAATCTTCTATATAAAACCCTTAAAATGAGGTTGATTTAGGGTTTTCAAGTGTGAAAAAAAACCTTTAATAATGCTAGTCTGAAGGTGAAAATACCTTTTAAAGTAAACCTAAAAGGGTTTGCAATACGGTTTACGTACAAACCTTCTAACCTTAAAACGAGATCTGTGACAGTCTTCTCTATTCTACGCACATTACCCTAATCCAAAACCATAGAAAAAGCAATCTTCTATATAAAACCCTTAAAATGAGGTTGATTTAGGGTTTTCAAGTGTGAAAAAAAACCTTTAATAATGCTAGTCTGAAGGTGAAAATACCTTTTAAAGTAAACCTAAAAGGGTTTGCAATACGGTTTACGTACAAACCTTCTAACCTTAAAACGAGATCTGTGACAGTCTTCTCTATTCTACGCACATTACCCTAATCCAAAACCTTGGAAAAAGCAATCTTCTATATAAAACCCTTAAAATGAGGTTGATTTAGGGTTTTCAAGTGTGAAAAAATCCTTTAATAATGCTAGCCTCAAGGTGAAAATAACCTAAAATCTAGGTAATTATAAGGTTTCTTTTCGCAAAGTTTTGTATACTCAGCTAAAATCCACCTTGTCATGAAATTTTATGGGCTGTACAATTTGATCCTATCGCTAGTGTGAAGTCATCTAAAACGTCATTATGGACCTAAGTGACAATGCTTTTTAAAAAAAGCTTTTGAAAATAATTTTTAATCCTTTTAGGATGAAAGGTTTGAATTTGCAATATTTTTGCTTCATTGAAAAAAGGTTTTTAATGCAAACATTTTCGCGACAGTAAAAAGAAAATTCTGACACAAGGTTGTCGTAAGGTTACATGCTTTCCGGGTATGTTTTTGGGTCTGATTTCGTAACTTAAAATATCATCTACACTTATTGATTAGCATATATGAGATCACCTCCCCCCCCCCCGAACTATTAAGATTGAGTCCAAGAAAGTGAGGATCTGATCATTAGATCAAAAGTTATTAAGGGTGGTTCTTTTTGCACTCTGTACAGTATGGTAAACATGTATTATGTTAAGTTTATCATAACTGTTGCAAAATTCATTTAAAAATTCTTCTTATTTACACGCTTCTACTGTGTTATTCCCATTTAAGAAAAAACGCAGCTAGCAACGCCGCTCTTTCTCAGTTGATCTTTTTATTCGCCATTCATTTTTAAAACACCCCGTATAAATCTAAACATTTCGTTTCTCATGCTATTACTTAAACAAAATACTCTTCACCAGATATCTGTATCTCTAATTTTATAAATATTAAGTTGTATGGCTAAAAAAGAATAAAATAGAAGTGCAGTTTTTTCAGTTGATTTTTTTTATTCGCCATTCATTTTTGAAACACCCCGTATAAATCTAAACATTTCGTTTCTCATGCTATTACTTAAACAAAATATTCGTCACCAGATACCTGTATCACTAATTTTATAAATACTAATTTGTGTCTATAAAAAAGAATTAAATAAAAGTTCAGTTTTTTTAGTTGATTTTTTTATTCGCCGGTCATTTCTGGTACATCTAACATTAATATAAATCTAAACATTTCGTTTCTCATGCTATTACTTAAACAAAATACTCGTCACCAGATATCTGTATCTCTAATTTTATAAATATTAATTTGTATCGCTAAAAAAGAATAAAATAGAAGCTCAGTTTTTTCAGTTGATTTTTTTAATTCGCCATTCATTTTTGAAACACCCCGTATAAATCTAAACATTTCATTTCTCATGCTATTACTTAAACAAAGTACTCGTCACCAGATATCTGTATCTCTAATTTCATAAATATTAATTTGTATCTTTAAAAAAGAATAAAATAAAAGAATTCTCAATGTTGCATGCATAAAACAGTTTACATTGCAAATAAAAACTGCACTCAAAAACACTGTGACGGAACGCTCTACTGCACAGAGAGAATGCAAATTTCGCAATAACTAATATCTTTTGAACAAATCATGAATATTTCAGAAATGCTAAATTGGCGAAATGTTTTGAACTTGACTTTTAATGTAATCAAAATTGCGTAGGATAAATATTATTCTACGATTTCCAGCAAACGCAGATACAAGCTATTTCTGCATTCACGGAAGAATATTTGTAACATTCTTTACATTTGAATAGCTGCGAGTTTAATATTTTATGCAAAGATGAAATTTTTTCTTTTCATTATAAATATGCATAGGTGTTAAACTTTTCTGCGAGCTTTGAAAAATGTTTTATTCATAATACCAATTCCGATTTCGCATGTAAAAAAAGAAGAAAACGTTAAAAGACTTGAGAAAGAACTTGATTTTTTTCCCTTCAGATGATCTGTAAGAAGAATAAAGATTAATTTTTCAATTTTCTTGGAAAAAAAATGTTTGCTAGAATTATGTGTCCTCATTACGAATTCTTCTCATTAAGATGTAGAAAGCATAGGGATTTAAAATAAGAATTGCATTTGCATCATTAAAAAGTTAATGCTATTAAGAGCTCTCGAAAAATTAGGTAGGTAGATATTTAACTAAGAACTTCAGAATTCATAAAGAATATGTATAAAAAAAAATTTTAGCAGCAAAATTACATTATAAGATCGCAAAGTTTGTGAAAAGCTAAGAAATTTATCAATCATATTCTGAGAGAATATTATTTGAGCCAAGATAAAATTGTAGTGAAAATTAATAAACAAAACTATTTTACTTGATTAAAAACTTCATTTACCTCAAAAAATTTCAAATGAGAAATAACAGTCAACATCTTACAAGCCCTCAAACACACGCGCCCATTTTAAAGACTTGCCCATTTTAAAGACGTGATTGAGAAGAAACAAAGGGGATTTGAAATATAAAACGTAATGTTGGAGACGAAAAATGGAAAATAAAGGAGGGAAACAAAACTGGAAAATCACAGTAGCCGGGAAAAAAATATTTAAGAAAAAAATGACAAAAAAAAACCACAGTGGCCAAGAAGGGCAAATCTAAGTAAAATGCATCTCCAAGAGCTATGTGGAGATAACAGTCACCATATTTCCAAAGGCTTATTTCTGCTTCTCACCTTTTTATTTTTGGTTTTCATTCACAACTTTACGTTTTTTATTTCAAATCCCTCTTGCTTCTCATTCACGTCTGGTAAGTCTTGAAAATGTGCGACTGTTTTTGAGCGCTTTAAACATGCTGACTGTTATTTCCTATTTGTATATTTTTGACGCGAATGAAGTTTTTAATCTGGAAATATCTTTATCGCTTCAGTTTTTTGGGACTATTTAGTTAAATAAGACACTATTTTAATCTCCCAATCTCTTGGTACCTCCATTAATATTGCTTAACTTGATAAAAATGTCACATCTGATAGCTACGGTTTAGCAAGTTAGGGCATTTCACATATGCTCAATTGTTGGGGGAAAAGAAATTTTTCGTTACAACAGTTTTTAGACTACAACTACTAAGATTTTCTTTCGAATTATGCTTCGTAACGTGTTATGGCTCTCCCTGCATCTCGACCCGTTTAACCTAAATCCCTGATTTTAAAATATATTGTAGTGTGATCTTTTATGATCAAATTGTTACTTTAAAAGTAACACCTATGATGCACAGCAATTTTTTTTACTGTATCGTTTTGTCGTAAATAACTATTATCTGAGGAAAACATATTTTAATGAAGACAGAATAATAATAAAAAACTCAAACTTTTGGGTGTTCTTTTTTACATCCCACTTTATTTTCTGCTGGAAAATTATACGACTTAGAGACTTGAAATAACAATGGTGTGTAGAAAAAATGAAAAAATATACACGGAGTGCAATGGAATAAAAAAATTAACATTTGATAATTAGTTTGAGAATTATTTAATATTAAACGTATAGTAAAAAATGTCCAGCGGACCACTGTGCAATATTCAGCAGAAATGCTATGAAAGAGTTGAAATTTGACATGCTTGACCGATAGGGGAAAAGGAACAAGAATGAACGAGATAATAAAAGAAGGGTGCTGTGAGAAAATTTCTTTAATAAATTGGAATCCGAATTTTAGGCAAGTAATCATTAAAAAAATTTTTTATATATTTTTTAAAACTTTAAGCGAACAATATAGTTTTATGCACACAATCGTTTTCTTATATTTATAAACTAGTTTAATTAGATAAAAATTTTCAATTAAATAAAACTATTTAAAACCAAAAGCAATTAATTCCCACTCGTTTTGGCTACAAAGGAAAACTCTTTTTCTTTTTCCATTACTACAGAGAATTCAAAATCATTAAAGATTTATTATTCTATAGATTTACTTTAATCAAACATACAGTTTTAAAAAGAAATTGGTTATCCTTTCTAATTTGCTGCATGAACTAACCTGAACTCCACATCGGAGTTTGGTAATTCTTCTTTCGGTACTTGAATTGAAAGAAGAATTTCCTTTTTTTCCACAATAAAAGGAAAGTTTATTTAAAGTTTAAGTTTTAATCAAACTTTCTTTTTTCAGAAACTAATCTTTTTATCTCTTGAAAAAAAAAGAGAATTCTACAGGTATTGTTCTTAAACCTTGCACAGTTTGAATGCTGAAATTAATCGATATTGGCTTTTATATTTATCGTTCTTAATGTATTTATTAGATAATAAGATCATTTTGTACGGATTGAGTAATTTATGGAAATATAGTGTGTTTTTAAAACAAACTGTTCTGAATATGACCATGATGAGCTTTTTAAAATAAGTTTAATTAATGTGCAAAACGCAAATTCTAATAAAAGAACCATAATATTTTGGATCTATTGAAGTACTTCAAATCGAAAACCATCTTAATTATACATATTAAGTAAATAATTACGTATTAAGGAAAGTATTAAGTAATTATAAGCATTAATAAAAAAATTAACTCGTAATATTGTTAAAAAAGGATTTTTGTCAATTATTATAACACTTTGCAGCTGAAAACTAATTGTATTTAAATAATATACAATAATTTTTTTAATGTATTTTTTAAAAGTAGATAGTTATTACAGTAAGTAGATATTGCGAATTGCACAAAGTTTTAATTTAGCACTTGCTTAAAATGGTAAACAATTAAATAATGAAATGAATACAGGTTATGAGGCAATAATTCAGAGCATTAACTTTTAAAGGAAAGCTTTCATAAATGTATTGTGTACTATTCAAGTACAATTATTTACCACCTGCTTAGAGCTAGAATAACTGATTTCCGTCTATTCTCTCATTATTTTGAATTGATTGTCTTCATTTAGTTTATTTTTCTATTTTAAGAGCTTGTAAATTTGTTGCATTCCGCTATTGGCAATATTTACTTATGGTAATAATTAACAACTGTAAGAAAAATACATTTTCAGATTTAACTAATGATATTTAATTAAATTCAAATAAATAAGCTTTTTTGTCTGATTTAATTACTTTACATTTGAACTCCACAGGAAAAATACCTCAACCGTATTGAAGGTTAGTTCTCTGACTCATTAAGATTAGAAAATCTACTTATAGGAACAAAAGTTATTAGGGTACTCCATTTTTCTATTTCGATCTCTAAACACCGAAGTGATCCAAATTAAAATTTAAAAAATATTAAATTATCAAGAATGAACACAAAAAACATGAAAAGAGTAGAAAAATCTACCATTAGATCAAAAGTTATTAAAGTGTTCCGTTTTTCTATTTTCTTCTCTAAACAGCGAAGTGATTCAAAAATTAAAATTATCAAGAATGAACAAAGAACAAGAAAAGAATAGGAAAATCTACCATTAGATCATAAGTTATTAAAGTGTTCCGTTTTTCTATTTTCTTCTCTAAACAACGAAGTGATTCAAAAATTAAAATTATCAAGAATGAACAAAGAACATGAAAAGAGTAGAAAAATCTACCATTAGATCAAAAGTTATTAAAGTGTTCCGTTTTTCTATTTTCTTCTCTAAACAGCGAAGTGATTCAAAAATTAAAATTATCAAGAATGAACAAAGAACAAGAAAAGAATAGGAAAATCTACCATTAGATCATAAGTTATTAAAGTGTTCCGTTTTTCTATTTTCTTCTCTAAACAACGAAGTGATTCAAAAATTAAAATTATCAAGAATGAACAAAGAACATGAAAAGAGTAGAAAAATCTACCATTAGATCAAAAGTTACTAAAGTGTTCCGTTTTTCTATTTTCTTCTCTAAACAGCGAAGTGATTCAAAAATTAAAATTATCAAGAATGAACAAAGAACAAGAAAAGAATAGGAAAATCTACCATTAGATCATAAGTTATTAAAGTGTTCCGTTTTTCTATTTTCTTCTCTAAACAACGAAGTGATTCAAAAATTAAAATTATCAAGAATGAACAAAGAACATGAAAAGAGTAGAAAAATCTACCATTAGATCAAAAGTTATTAAAGTGTTCCGTTTTTCTATTTTCTTCTCTAAACAGCGAAGTGATTCAAAAATTAAAATTATCAAGAATGAACAAAGAACAAGAAAAGAATAGGAAAATCGACCATTAGATCATAAGTTATTAAAGTGTTCCGTTTTTCTATTTTCTTCTCTAAACAACGAAGTGATTCAAAAATTAAAATTATCAAGAATGAACAAAGAACATGAAAAGAGTAGAAAAATCTACCATTAGATCAAAAGTTATTAAAGTGTTCCGTTTTTCTATTTTCTTTCTAAACAACGAAGTTACTCAAATATGAAAAACTATGAAGAATGATCAAAATGAACATAAAAATTACATGAAAATCTACTTATTAGATCAAAAGCTATTAAAGATTTTCGTTTTTTCTATTTTACCCTCTACAGAGTGGTTCAGAAATAAGATATTATGAAGAATGACATTTCAAGTTTTTCGAGGTGAATATAATTCATTTCGAATATTATATATGATTCTGCATCAAGAATAAAAAGGAAAAATAGAAATATTGGGTGAAGTTGAATTAAGGCAACGGAATTTTACGCATCTTAACCGAAACGTTTTTAATGGCAGCCAAATAGTTATTTTGGAAATACATCTAGATTCTCCGTACTCTCTTGCGCTATTTAAATTAACCTCGATACCAATATTAATTTGCTATAAATATTTCGAAATGTAACAAATACTTTTGCTATTTTTTTGCATGCTTTCGTGTTTTTGAAATGGCAATCGAAATTTCTAAAGATGATGTCTCAACTAAGCCAGAGTAATCAAGTCTCAACTGGAGCTTGACAGCTACGAGCAGAATTTAGCTCCAAATCCAATTTATTGTCAATCAAAATTTCGACTACTCTCCGAATAACTAGGAAACTCAAAAGTCTGTGTTGAGAATAATAGGTGATGCGCGCGGAAGACTATACAAGTTTTAATTGTATAATAATGCAAGTTATATATTTTTGACTTATAACAGTACAAGTCACAAATATTTTTAAAATGTTGTAGGTAAAATTTTATCGCCAATATATGATTATATTTGAGCTCCTTCCAACATGTAATACACGTACAAAAAGCTAAAAAGCAGAAAATACCAATGAAGCAAATGAAGTAAAAAAGAAAAAATATTTATAATTTCGCCACTCTTAAAACAAAACGCTATTATAATAAACTTCCTTCGCAACCAAAAATTCTTCCCACGTCTTTAAGGGGGAAATAATTCTGTTTTGATCACCTTTAAAACAAGAAATGTATGGTGCATCAAATTAGTGATAAACTTTCTTTCACAACCGAAAATTCTTCCTACGTCTTTAAGAGGAAAATAATTCTGTTTTGATCACTTTCAAAACAAGAAATGTATGGTGCATCAAATTAGCGATAAACTTTCTTTCACAACCGAAAATTCTTCCTACGTCTTTAAGAGGAAAATAACGCTGTTTTGATCCTCTTTAAAACAAGAAACGTATGGTGCATCAAATTAGTATCAAATAAACTTTCTTTCACAACCGAAAATTCTTCCTACGTCTTTAAGGGGAAAATAATTCTGTTTTGATAGCCTTTAAAACAAGAAACGTATGGTGCATCAAATTAGTAATAAACTTTCTTTCACAACCAAAATTTCTTCCTACGTCTTTAAGGGGAAATAATTCTGTTTTGATCGCCTTCAAAACAAGAAACGTATGGTGCATCAAATTAGTAATAAACTTTCTTTCACAACCAAAATTTCTTCCTACGTCTTTAAGGGGGAAATAATTCTGTTTTGATCGCCTTTGAAACAAGAAACGTATGGTGCATCAAATTAGTAATAAACTTTCTTTCACAACCGAAATTTCTTCCTACGTCATTAAGGGGAAAATAATTTAGTCTTGATTGCCTTTAAAACAAGAAGCGTATGGTGCATCAAATTAGTAATAAACTTTCTTTCACAACCGAAATTTCTTCCTACGTCATTAAGGGGAAAATAATTTAGTCTTGATCGCCTTTAAAACAAGAAACGTATGGTGCATCAAATGAGTAATAAGCTTTCCTTCACAACCGAAAATTCTTCCTACGTCTTTAAGGGGGAAATAATTCTGTTTTGATCACCTTTAAAAAAAGAAACGTATGGTGCATCAAATTATTAATAAACTTTCTTTCACAACCGAAAATTCCTCCTACGCCTTTAAGGGGAAAATAATTCTGTTTTGATCACTTTCAAAAGAGGAAACGTATGGTACATCAAATGAGTAATAAACTTTCTTTCACAACCGAAAATTCTTCTAACGTCCTTAAGGGGGAAATAATTCTGTTTTGATCACTTTCAAAAGAAGAAGCGTATGGTGCATTAAATGAGTAATAAACTTTCTTTCACAACCGAAAATTCTTCCTACGTCTTTAAGGGGGAAATAATTATGTTTTGATCACCTTTAAAACAAGAAACGTATTGTGCATCAAATGAGTAATAAACTTTCTTTCACAACCGAAAATTCTTCCTACGTCTTTAAGGGGGAAATAATTCTGTTTTGATCACCTTTAAAACAGGAAACGTATGGTGCATCAAATTAGTAATAAACTTTCTTTCACAACCGAAAATTCTTCCTACGTCTTTGAGGGGAAAATAATTCTGTTTTGATCATAACCTTCATTGAAATAATTCGATTTCGCTCACCATTAAAACGGTAAACGTGGTTACATCAATTTATAATGAACTTTCTTTCAGAAATTCTCTCCACGTCTTGAAAAAAGAGAAAATAACTCTACTTTGGTCACTTTTTAAATTAAAAACGTAGGGTTCATCAATTTTATAATAAACTTCTTTCCCTACCGAATATTCTTCCAGCGTCTTTAAAGAAATATATATTGTTACTTTTAAACCGGAAAACGTAAGGAGCATCAATTCCGTACTTAACTTCTTTCCCAACCAAAGCTTTCCAATGTCTACACGAAGAAAAGAAAAAAAAGAGAGATAAAATAATTATATTTCGGTCGCCTTTAAAGTGAAAAACGTAGAATGCATCAAATTTGTAATAAAAAATTTTCATAACCGAAAATTCTGCCAAATAAAGTAAAAGAGGATCAAATACATAATTCAATTTCGATCACCTTTAATACAAAAGGCGAAGAGAAATGAAATTTGTAACTAACTTCTTTGGCAAACAAAAACTCCTGCCGCAAATCGAACCACGTGCTTCTTTTTGATCTGTTTAAAAAATGGTCACAATTTATTCATGCACTGGATTTTTTAGAATGATTGTTTACTGAAATATTTGTTTAGAATTAATGCACTGATGATTATATATTTTTTTAAGAAGGCTAATTATAAAACAGTTTATACAAATGTTGATCTGAGAGCAAAAATTGAAGTAAAGTTTTTTGAACTCATTTTAGTAAAAATATGTCAGTGTTTTACCGCATTTGTCGCTTATTCAAAATGTGTATAATTTTGATTCGATTAATATGCTTCGATTTCTAGATTTTAGGATTGATTGAAAATAATTAAATCTCAAAATTTAGAATTTTAAATATTATTAAAATATAACCTGAAATATTTATGAAAATACATTCAAAACAATTGCACTAATTAATCATTTGTTATATATCTTCTGTGTCGTTCTAATTTTACGAAGAAAATAAAAAAAAACTGTTATTCACGTAATTATAAACTCATTAATTAAATATTCTGGCGTAGAATAATAAAAAAATGGAGATTGCTTGCATATTCCGAAGTTATCCGCCAAGCTCATTTATTATTCCAGCCACAATTTCCGTTTTTAATTAGAGAATTTAAAAAGACTCAAACAAAGTTTCTTACTCTTTTAATTTATGTAATAGCTGAAGTAAATTACACACGTACATTATTAAAGATTTTAATTATCAGTGTAAAATTGAAAACGACATCTTGTTTAAAATAGATTCGATTCATTTCCATTAATAATTCGCGAGATATTAATTAAACTAAATGCAACTTTCCCTTCAGTACTTGAAATGAGTTGAGTTTAATTAAATCAAAACTAATAAAATGAATACTACAATGAACTATTAAATTGAAAAACGAATGCTTTATATTCGATTATGAGTAAATATTTTGAGCTGATTTCGAATAATACTACTATTATTATTAATTAATACCTTAATGACTAACGAGTATTTTGCATTCTTAAACGTTTAGATAGTTTGAGTTGCTTTTCATTGTTGCTTCTATTCATATTAAAAAATACTGTAATAATGAAAGAATATTTTGCATTCTGTTACGAGTAGATAGAGTAAGTTGATTTCTATAGTTACTACGATTATATTAAAAAGCACTATGATAATTATTATCTATAGTGAAAACTGTAATGAAATTATGAGTATTATAAATATTGAGTTGATTTGTAATGTTACTACAATTGTTATGAAGGAATACAGCAGTAACGAACAAATATTTTTCATTTCATTACGAGTTGATAGTTTGATTTAATTTCTATTGTTACTGCTATTATTAATGAATACTATAATGAAAATACTATAATGAAATAATATTATTAATTTATTAGAGTATTTCTATTATATACTAATATATATTATCTAGTATGGTATATATTCGTCATATACTATTTCACTATAAGGAAATACGAATGTCTTGCACTCTATTATGAGTAGATACTTTGAGTTGGTTTTTACGGTTACTTCTATTAGAACTATAACAACAAACGAATATTTTGAACTGTATACTAGTAGATAGTTAGAGTTGATTTTTATTGTTGCCACTACTATTATTATTATTCTATAATGAGTGAAAAATATTTTGACTTTTAATACGGTTAAATCTAATTGTTAGTAGACCTTTATATTCTTTTTATATTAGTAAATTGTAATCTAAACCAACTTATTCGGTGCATTTTTTTTCAGATATAAATAATTTTTTAAAAAAACTAAAATACTAATGTCTCAAACTGACTTTTTAATTTATTATCGATGAAAGTGTCTACAGACGTTCTTAAAAGAGTTAACTGTACCGCAAAAATATTTTCAAATATTCTCTTTTTTAAAAGCAACATTTATGCAATTAAGTGCCAAAAAAAGTTAATGGAAATGGAGCATCCGTACCCATTTCCGATAATTTAACGTTTCCTCAAGTTTTTCTTTCTCATTTCTGGTAATTTAAACAGCTAAATACCCGGATGCATTATGAAATAAAAAGAAAAACGTTTGCAAGCCTGCAGGCGATATTCTTATTCAAAATCGATGCAACATCTACATCGCATTTTAAAATCGTTTGCTTCAAAACATCAGCGTAAAGTAATGTCTTGGCTGAAATTTTCAGTGCTTGAGGCTCAAAATCTTTTGACAGGCTACTGAGTCGAATCATGAAAAACTAAAGGTTTGGCAGTAAATGCGCTGGTTTACGCTTTTGGGCGACCAGGTGACAAAATGTTGATGCCTTCTTTTAAAATCTGTGGTGCAGTGGTGGTTGGAGAAGCTCTTTCATTGGAAGAATACTCCAAGATCATCGTGTACGCTTAACTGAACAAAATTTTCTCTTTGGTTAACTCTATTCTTTTCAAAGGACTCTTTTCAAAGCATGAAAGAGTATTTATTTGAAAGAGAAATATTGTATTTATTAACTGAATATATATTATTATTTTCACACAATTTGGGAATTTATGTTTTTAAAAAAATAGATTCTAAGCCAATCTTTAAAACAGAATCCTAAGAAAATTTATAAAATTGCTGAAAAATGGATAAACGAAATCATGCGTGATTTACTAGCTAATTAATGTGTGATTATTAATTGGAAATTTATCCCCGTTCGACAGCAATATTATTAAACCCTTTTATGTTACCTCGTAGAACGTAGAGCAAAAAAAGTCTCCTTGATATATATATATATATACACTATGCTATAGTATACTACCTACGGTTTTTCTAAATAAGACGAATTTCAAGTATCTCGAGATTATAAAATCGTTTAGTAAAAAAAAAGGAAGAGGAAAATTAAAAAACTTTGGTGTTCAAAATGTTAGCATATGTTGTCCCATACAACATTTGCTAACATTTTGAACAAAAAAAAGGGTCAATTGTTTTTATTTAGCCTTTAAAGGCCATAAAAAAAATTAGCAACTTTGTTAAAATCAACCTGTGCAATTATTTGCTATTTTTGATTAACGTTGTGTTAGTATTTAAAATGCTTTTAGGAGCCAATGTATTTTATTTGTAAGATTTTTTTTCGCCAAAACAAAATGAACTTTTAATGTTATATATTTTTTAGTTAATGATTACACTGGTCTAAATATCTAGTATATATGTATAGTATATATGTACTTATGTATGTATGTATACATACATATATACAAATGTATATAGTATTCAAACCAATAATTTATTAACATTTAGTCATTTAGCCGCTTTTGATACCCGACTTTTCGTATTTGAAAACAGATTTTTTTTCTAAAGTTAATGATATTTTCATTTAAAAGATAATAATAGTTTAAGAATTTAAAAGTTTGTGTTTAAGAAAAGATGTTGAAAAATAACAATTAATATTTGGTAACGAAAAGTTATAATATTAGAATTTAATAAATTTGAAAAATAAATCCGTGAATACGAGTTACGTTGCTAGCCTATCCGTTAGCATTCTTTAGGAAACTGTTTACGCATTGCAGAATTCAAAAACAGTTAAACTCATCATTACACAAATCTAAAGAGTGAGCACCCCTATAAAAGTTTCAAAAATAATAATAATAATGGTACTGTTAATTTTCTTATTTTTATACTGTTTGGCAATCTAAACACTTCTAAACAGCGTCCCATAAGTTTAAAATTGTAGAAATGAGAAAGATTCTGCGTTTTTCGTTGATAGGTACAAATATGTATTTGACATCACAAAAGTGACACTTCAAGATTATATTGGCTGTTAGGTATGGTTATTCGATTACTGGTGATCTACTAATGATAGATAAAACGTCCGATTCACTTCCTATTAAAAAAAATGCTGCAAATTTTTAACACAGAAACATTTCAAAAACCTCTGAAACGTTTCTATGTTGATCCTAAAACATAGAAATGTTTACCAATTTAGAAATATTTTTAGTGCATTTTGACATATCTAAAACTTCTCATGAATATTTTAAAGGCAAAATTACAGAAACACTCAAAAATAGAATTTCGGAAATAGTTCATGGAAAACCAGAATGAAACGTACAGGATGACATTTTAGAAATTTATTTGAAATCATGTTCTTTGTCAGATTTTTTTTAGCTTCCTTCGAAGCGTAGTTGATCCATTTAGTGCTATATGTATGAGGTAATCAATTTTTATTTTTTATTTTTTAGAAAATTACGCTTTGACGAACGTCTTTCTGCAAAATATAAGTAAAAAATATATACCAAATTGTTGGGAAAAAAAGCATCGAAGTGAACATAAAATGTCATTTTATCGGAAACTTCTTAAACTTACTCTTGACATTTTCGACAGTATTCATTTGAGTGAAATTTCTACTGACGTAGAAATGTTATAACAGGAAATTTTATTTGATATATTTTTATATCGACATGAGATTTTTAATAAATATATATTTCATTAATTGTAATAATCTAAACTTTATTTCTACTGATTTAGTCTGCGGGAGAGATGTAAAAAAATGGCATAAAAAAAAACGTCAAAACGAAAAAAGAAATTTATTAATTAATTAAAAAAAAACTTTTTCGTTGGTTCAAAAATTGCATTTTAAGCTTACAGATTTTTTTTAAGTACATTTGTCATACATTATTTTATTTTGAAAATGATTTTATTTAATTTCGTTATTTTATTACAATGATAACCCCAATAAGTGCTAAATTGATAATGTAGTCCTTTTTGATTTTCAAAAACCATTCAAAAACACAATTTTTCAGCTATGTTTAAAAGATGAGTAGTAATTTTGAATAATTTATTTGTATTTAGCAAATATTATAAAAGAAAATTTTCTAAGAATCGCATATAACTTCAGATTATGGTAAATTTTGGCAATTCTCACTGCTAAATATAAAATGTAATAAATTTGTAAATTCAAAAAAAAAAAGAAAAAAAAATCAAAAGCACAATATTTTAGCTATGTTTGAAAGATGATTAGCTATTTTAAATAATTCACTTGTATTTAGCAAATATTTTAGTAAATGCAATCGTAAAATTTTTTTTTCTAAGAATCTCACATAACTTTTGATTATGATAAATTTTGGCATTTCTCACTGCCGAATATAGAAAGCAAGGAATTTGTGAATAAAAAAAAATTTTGCAGGTATTTTAAGGAATTTTAAAATTTGTTTAACGATATTTGATATTATTATACCAATTACATCAAATATTTCGCCAAAATGAGCGACAAAAAATATGTGGCCATGGCAACAAACAGAAAAATAAAAAAGGGACTGGGTTTCTATGTTTGAAAATTCTAAAATTTGTAATAATTCCAAAATTTGTAAATTCTAAAAAATTTGCAATAATCTGTATTTTTTTTAGACGCAGTGGCTGCGAGCATAGAGCGTTCACCATTTTCTAATGACATGACCCAGGCTCGATTCCCAGCTGTGACTAGTTTTTAATAATTATGCTCCTTGCTCGCACCAACCCAACTACAGTAAAAATAAAATCAGGAGTCGACGGGTCATGGGTTAGAATCCCCTATCCGTCAAGTTAACAGTGTGAGCTCTTCGTGGTAATTTTCCACATAACGCAAATGAGGGTTATTTCCATCAAAAAGTCCTCCATGGAGGTGAGTTTGTTCCAATCCTTGATCCAGAAGTCCCCTTACCTTCTGAGTTGGGTTCAAAATTGCAAGTCTACGAAGTTGAATATTGATAGTCATAAACTGAGAATTGGGTCAGCCGTTCAACACTGGTTATAAAATTAATTAAAATTTATTAAAAGTTTACAAGAATCAAGCTGTAGTACCACTTTGGCATATTGGCGATTGCAGTTGGCACAATCCACCAAGTTCAAATATTCTGGCTTTTAACAAGCGAAACAAAGAACCAAAATCATTAATAAAAAATTGTAATCAGGTATTATTGGTTAGACTATTGTTATCTTCAAATTATATTTACTTGGTATACCACTTATTAAATAAAATACAATTGCGATTTAACCCTCAGAAGCACCTACCCAAATGGATCCACCAACAGCAAAAGCTTTTATTTTTGTCAACAAAATGTGAAATATAATTAAATTATTTGTTCTTTAATTATGCTGCCCTTCTGATTCAAATTAATTCATAATATTGAATTTAGAACACTATTTTCAAATTTAATATATATTACTCTGAAATAACCAATTCTTTAACTTTTTAAAAATGTTTCTATTCCATCTAACCAACAATAAACCACTTTGCACAAGGAATGAACATTTTTTCAAAATAAAGAAATTTTGTACAATCTTACTCATTCAATACATTGTTAGTGGAATATCATTATAATGGCGATTTCAATTACCTATGTTCTTTAACCATTAACAGATTACAATCGTTGCACTTTACGTCATGGGTTATTAACGTTACCTGTTTATAATGATTTAATGTATCGTTACAAGTAAATTGTGTAGCTGCCTCTACTTAGTTCGTAATATTCATTGTTAATATGACTACTTATTCCAGTTAATATGACTACTTATTCTACTTAATATGACTACATTCTAAGACTCCATTTCTCATCACTGCAATAATTGCACTACAGTCGCTGGACAAATTGTTAGACGCACTATAAGATAAAATCTTAATTATCAGGTGATACTATACAGTTTTATTGTTTTTACACGTTTGAAACCGGTTTGCACTTGTTTACGTTCGTGTGTTAATTGGTTAAATTAGACGATATATAATGTAAATTCGACGATTGGATAAATTAAAAGATATATTATATAAATATAGAATTTTTATTATATCAGATATTATATTAGTATATTATAGCAATTAGACCAAATTATTAGAAGCACTGTAGTTTTTTAATAATTACATGTTTTGCACGAGTTTATAAGTAATACTTTTATGTTTAAACATACATGTAATGGGTTTTAATGCAGGATATTTTCAATATACTTCCTATTTGTATTTATTTTTAACGTATTACGTTACAATGTTAACCAATTGATACACGACCGTAAACAAATGCAAACTGGTTTCAGTAGCGTAAAAACAATAAAGCTGTATAGTATCACCTGATAAATTAGATTTTACATCAATCTTATAGTGCGTTTAATAATTTGACCAGGTACTGTATAACTACTAACAAATACCACCAAGTAAAGATGCGAACAAGATTAAGCATTCAAAAAAAATCAAGCATCAAAAAATTGCATTAGAATCATCATGATATCTCCTACAAATCATTATAGGATTTTGAATTAGATTTAAACATTTCGGCCAGAAATAATGAATGTAGACAGTATAATTTAAATAAGATCTCCAGTTTAATTAAAATGCTTACAGTGTACTAAGGTACTTCAAAATAAACTATTAAAAATCATTCGAATATGAATAATTTTACACCACATAATGTTTTAATTATAAATTATTCATTTGTGAGGAAACATTTTTCTTTATTTTAAATTTCTTCCAATTCATGTTTTTGTAAATCCATTTATTTTCTAAAACATTTCCTACAATTTTTTTTACCTAGTTTTATCGAAAAAATAAAGAAATAAGAAGTGTATTAGTTTTATTTTCAAATTTAATTCTCCGTATATTTCACGAAATAGTTCACTTGTTTATGAAAAAAAAAGGTTAAAAGCTTGACAGATTAATAGAAAGGCGAATTATTTCTTCATTTAATGGCTTTTTTAGTACGAGTGCAATTAAAGTGACAAGGAACTTAACTTTTCATTGTTTTATTTTTAAAAAGTTAATTTCTTTCTAAGAAAGGAATTTCATGCTATTTTATTTAAATTCTTTTTATTGGAGGCTTTTCGGGAAAAAAGAACGAGCATTTTTTGGAAACTTTAATATTTTCAATGCTAAAAAATTAAAAAATAAAATCGAATTTTCAATGTCTAAAAAAGAAAAATAGTGAATAAATTTTAAGGACCCTATTCTCAAAGAGGCCGATACATAAAGAAAAAACTAATTTACCAGTAATGTTGCAATTATTCAGTTTTAAAGAGGGCAAAAAATACTTCAGCAATTTTTTGTTCATGAAAGAAAAACAATACAAAATAACTAAGTTTATTGGTCAGATGCATACAGGAGAATAGAATAGAATAACCTTGGAAATAAGTTTTGGTTACTAAAATAAGAAATGCAGGTTTAATCAATAAGTCTCTAATTCAAAGCTTTTCTAGCTAAGATAGATATCATTTTAAGAACAAGAGAGTTGGATATAACCAGGTCAGGGTATTAAATCAGGACATGACTAACTGCTACTATTATTTATCACAAGTCGAATGAAACTAGAGTCAGGCATATTACACTTAAGGATAATAAAATTTAAGTGGCACATTACAAAATTTAAGGATGAATAAAAATTACACGGAAATTGAATTCTAAAATAAAAATTTAATCAATAGAATTATCACACATTTCTTCAAGAATAACATGCAAATTACTGGATGCCACCAGATGACAAAGTTAGAACATCTCAACGTCGAGAGTGTAGGAGAGATTATATAAAGAATGGTGGTAAAGAATCAAAATTGTTCACAAGCGTTCTGTAAATCGCTCAATGCCGTAACCCAGAGTTTCCCAAAGTGTGGTACAAGTACCCCCAGGGGTATGGGACCAGTTTATAGGGGGTACCCGTTCTTATGAGAAATATCTTGCAACAAACAAAAATTTAAAAAAATTTTATTTAAAAACAAAGCTAGACATGAAAATGTATGATGACGTATTTTTCTATTGTCTATTTTTGCAGAGTTAACAGTTAAGAATTAGTGGTGCCAACAGCCAGTTGTTATTTTTAACTTTTGTGCAATTTTTATAGTACAAAATATATTCATTTTTTAATTAGTGGTGCACAGCGTTGCGAAAAATTTAGAAAGGGTACGCAAAAGCTATAAGTTTGGGAAACACTGCCATAATCGAATAGTTATGACACCTAGGAAGCATGTGGGTGATTTTTTTTCGTGGAATTATCGGCCACCTGTAATGTGGGAGTACTCAGAAGTATCCGAGGGCAATTCCAAGTGCCCTTGAAAGTGCCCAAAGAGGCGATTGAAATGTCAGTAGTTATTTCAGTACAGGTCGCTCCCAAATCACAACGCTGAATGAAGATCGGTAATTGCCAAAAGAAGCCAATGGAGCACAACAATTGACCTGTCTCATCAGCTTTCTGCAACCCCAGGTAACACAGTTTCAAGGAAAACCATGTACAGACGTTTGGGAAATATTGGTTTATATGCTCGCAAGCTTGTCAGATCACTTATCACTCACGGCAACTCTCTGTTGCCAGCGATTAGTCTAGATTAGAGAACATGCTATGTGGACATCGTCACGGTGGGCTTGCGTGATGTTTTCCGACAAGTCCAGGGTTTTCTTACAGTCTGATTCATGTTGGCCTTTATATGGAGAACGTCAAATACCCGTTACCACCAGGATAACATCATCAAACGAAACTATTACGGTTGGTGCAGGATTGCTTGTTTGAGTTGGAATTATACTGTGCTAAAGAACAGATCTGCATCGGAACCATGACAGGCCAAATTTATCGGCACATCATTCTGGAATAACATGTTTTTAATGGTGCAACTGACGCAGAAATTCTGTTTATGGATGGCAATGGAGTCTTCAACGAGCGAAAATCGTAAACGAATGCCTTCAGTCCAAGGATATCACCCGTATAAACTGGCCAAGATTCTTACCTGACTTAAATTCGATGGAGCATAAGTAGGACATGCTTGGGTGACGAGTTGCAGCCCGCCAACTACCTTATAAATGTGCACTGAAACTTCGTTCGTTCGTGAAGTTCAACTCAATAATTTGATGCTCATTATGCCTGAGTGTGGGAGATTTACAATGCATTAAACATCACACCAACCATGTAATATTAAGCTTTTATTAAGGAGATATTTTTAAAAGTGCTCTAGGGAGCAAAAATTGTAATAAAAAATATCTTAAAAGTAAGAAAGCATTTTGAAAATGAAAAAAGAAAATTCTAAGTCCTTAACTAATGATTAGTCAATGTTGCACTGTAAAAAAAAATTCAGGAATGTTCCTGGTAAATAATGGCTGTAATCGGATCTAATTTGTATTAAAAAACGAGAAACTTAAAAAATTAAAAAGCCTACCCACTTCCTGGAATTGAACTAGAATCGTTTTGAAGCAATTGAAAACCTTCCAACTAAAAGTCAGTAACTCTTCCAATAAAGTTTCTGAAACAAATCAGAAGTTTATATTAATAATTTAGAAAAGCAAATTTAATTAGAAAAATTTAATTTTTTCTACCTAGTCATTAAATAAGACACTACATAACAACCTTTCTTTCAAAACTTGATGTTTCTAAACTCACAAAAATGATACAAAGAGCATTCTTTCACTAAATTCTTCAATTATTCATAATTCTTTATTCTAAAATTTAATTTTTATTCCATGTTAATTACAAATATAGTATACTTAAAATTTCTAGTCACAAATAACTTATTGAAAACGTATTTGTAAAACAAACTAAACTCAACAAACTTTTTCTACTGTAAAAACTTTTCAAACTAATTATGTATTTACGTATGGAAATCTTTGAGTAATAGCTTTCAAAATTAGGCAATTACTATTCAAAAGAGAAACAATTTATTCCGGCATTTAATGAATGAATTTGAATTTTTATGACAGGAGAAAGTTTCTGAATGAATTATGTAACTTATTATAGGGTCCAGTGGCTAACAATATAACGCAGTCATTCTGCTTTCCGGCTCATTAATGAAAAATAATTATAGTTTGACATTGCTTTTTATAAATAATATTGAGTCAAAACAATATATTAAATCCATATGAGATATGGAGAGTCATATATCCTAGGGGATCATCCATATATAATTGATTTATTATATATTTAGGAAATTTCTAGTAAAATTAATATTTAGAAAATTAAAATTAATATCTAGTAAATTAATATTATATATTTCGGATATTAGGCTAAGTAAAATTAATATCAAGGGGTACAAACTTCGGACTGCACTCTAGACCAAACAATTGCGACCATATTTCCCAGATCTCGGCTACCCCCTATAATTTGGGGGTCAGAATTTCGAGTCTGTCGAAAAAAAGACATGTTTATTCAGAGAAAGTACGTTTTAGTGTCTGATTTCGTAACTTAAAATATCATCTGCACTAATTAATTAGTGTATTTGAGGTGAGGTTACCTTATTAAATTTTTTAAGGGGTGTCCGTTTTTTATTTCGCACACTGTGCATGAAAGTGACTAAAATTCAGCTCATTATTATTTCGCAAATATAACAACAAAAGCTGAATATTTGAAAAGGAAATTGTGAGATCATTTTATTTTTCACGGTACACGAAAACGCCGAAAATGCGACTTATCACTATTTCGTAAGAATAATATTGCATCTCATTGTACTAACAACGCTGATTGACGAAGTTTTATTTAATAATTTTATTCCCTTCTCGAATTCCGATTTACTGACGCTTTAGAGCAGAATTATTATCAAGCACATTTTTCATACTTATTTCCTTATTTTGTATTCATTTCAGTTTTAAATAAGTCAAAATAAATGTGCATATTTGGCATTTCTCAAATTTATTGTTATGAAATAAAGCATGAAACATCGCTATCTTTTTCTATGTTGAATATAAAATCTTTTCTAAACATGGCTCTCTTACATGCAATAATTTTTAAAATTTGCAGTTATTTAGTTCTAGGAAAAACAGTCATTCACCATTAGACTTTCTTTAGCATAAAATATCAATTACTGATAAATTTTTATATATGAATTCAAAAAATAAAATTCAAACTATTTTTTTGGATTTTATATTTTAGTGCAAACATAATTTTGATCATTTCAGCAGGTTCTTTTAGTAACTATTAGACTATTTTTAATATTTAAAAACTACTAAAGTGTATTTTTGCTTGTAATTAGAGAGTCAGAAAAAAATATATAAAAGAGGCGCTGGTACCCCATCTGCGTCCAAGGGTTGAGTCCTATACTGTTCTTTCCATAAATTCTTCACTGTAATAATCATATATGTTACAAAAATTAAAAAGTCATTAATGTTTCCGATTCAAATGTCGTTAATAATTTTTTTAACTACATTAAAATCCATTATCAAAATAAAACTAGTTATGTAGCAAAATAAATGATTTTATCAGCACTATTATAATGCAAAATATGATTTGAGTTCACAGAAAAAGTGCTTTGTGAACGTTTCTTTATAAAGAGATATGCTCCATTAAGTTTGACATTTAAATAAATGTCTGTCTTTTATGCATTGATCTTTAGGTCCACACAAACTGAGTTCAAGATCATCAAAAGAAAAGACGTTATTGTCGCAGCTGCCTTTGTGTGGCAATGTCGGAATATTTCAGATAGAATGACCGCTGACTTTTTCCACCCACAGATTCTTACAGCACTGAACATTTTTTTTCTTCTTCTTCTTTCTTTATTCATTGGTACATGTAGTTTATTTATTTGGAGAAGGAATAAAAGAAGCCCTCTTCGTCTGCTATACAGGAAAATGTACTAGTAAATAAAGTATTATAATAATAAATATATTTATATAATAATGATGCATAATAGCATTTAGGGCGTTAATACATTGGGTAAAGGAATAAAGGAAACCTCATTCTTCTTAGATTAATAAAAATATTTAATAAGTTTATTTTAGATATTCAGGATACATAAAAAATTTGGGGGTATTTATTTGGTAAAGAAATAAAAGAAACCCGATTTTCCTTTTATATGGGAAAATTTATTGGCAAAATTTATTATAAAGTTTATACATTAATGATATATATTAATATCATTTCAGGTGCTAATTTAATTGGTAGGGGAACAAAGTAAACCTCATTCCTCTTTTATTACTGAAAATAAGTTAGTAATTAAACTATTATATTAATGAATGTATTAAGGATGCATAATACTTTCAATATTTTAATTTATTTTTAGAGAATAAAAGAAACCCTATTCTCCTTTCATTCGAGGAAATAGGTTAGTAAATAAATTATTGTAACAATAAATATATTAATATTGCTTAATAACTTTCAGTAATTTAATTTATTTTGAGAGAATAAAAGAAACCTCATTCCTCTTTTATTCGGGAAAATAAGTCAGTAATTAAACTATTATAGTAATGAATATATTAAGGATGCATAATAACTTTCAGTATTTTAATTCATTTTGGGAGAATAAAAGAAACCCTGTTTCTTTTATTCGAGAAAATAGGTTAATAAATAAATCATTGTAATAATAAATACATTAATGATGCTGAATAACTTTCAGTATTTTAATTTATTTTGAGAGAATAAAAGAAACCTCATTCCTCTTTTATTCGGGAAAATAAGTCAGTAATTAAACTATTATAGTAATGAATATATTAAGGATGCATAATAACTTTCAGTAAATTCATTTTGGGAGAATAAAAGAAACCCTATTTCTTTTATTCGAGAAAATAGGTTAGTAAATAAATCATTGTAATAATAAATACATTAATGATGCTGAATAACTTTCAGTATTTTAATTTATTTTGAGAGAATAAAAGAAACCTCATTCCTCTTTTATTCGGGAAAATAAGTCAGTAATTAAACTATTATAGTAATGAATATATTAAGGATGCATAATAACTTTCAGTATTTTAATTCATTTTGGGAGAATAAAAGAAACCCTATTTCTTTTATTCGAGAAAATAGGTTAGTAAATAAATCATTGTAATAATAAATACATTAATGATGCTGAATAACTTTCAGTATTTTAATTTATTTTGAGAGAATAAAAGAAATCCTATTCTCTTTAGAAATCCTATTTCTTCTTCTTCTCATTGGCACGACAGCCCAGGATGGGCCTTGGCCTTCTCACCAAGCCTATGCCAAGACATTCTTCCCTTAGCCAAGGTTCTCCAGTTAATTATCTTTAAAATTTGTAGGTCCTTTTCAAGGCAGTCTAAAAATCTTAGGTTTGGTCGTCCTCTTTTTCTTGTACCTGTTGGCCTGGCACAGAAAACTTTTTTGATTGTCCTGCTATCCTCCATTCTTATAATGTGTCCTGCCCATTTAATCCTTTGAATTTTGATAAATTTAATGACATCAGGTTCTTTATATGCTTTGTAAAGTTCCGTGTTTGATCTTCTAAACCAGGTACCGTTTTTACTTATTCCACCAATAGTAAATAAATCATCGTAATAATAAATACATTAATGATGCTGAATAACTTTCAGTATTTTAATTTATTTTGAGAGAATAAAAGAAATCCTATTCTCTTTAGAAATCCTATTTGCTTTAGTATTTTTCTCAACATTGTAAGAAAATTATATTGCTCTTTCATTTATTGAATTATTGCGACTTATTTATGATTGTAAATTTTACTCGTAATAATATTTCATGAAGTTTGATGTTGAGCTTTTTACACAACAATTTGCCTAAAACACATTTTAACAAAATAAATCGTTAATAAAGAAAAGAAGAAATTCACTTAACTCAGATTCCAATGACGGTAAATATGATCAGGTATTTTCTGACAAGAACAACATTCATTGGTTCTATTTATTTGTGAAAGTAAGTTGAGAGCAGCATTCAGAAGCACAACGGCCGGTAACGGCTATACCGTGCCAAGCATAAACAGTATTTTGTAATCTAGGTGAACTTATGAAGTGGTGAAGTAAGTCTGACGAAAAAAGGAGAAAAGAATGTAAAAAGATTACTGATAGCACCTCGAAATCACAGGATTCATATTTAATTTGCAAATGCAAACATTCTGAGAGATTCTTGTGTTTTATAATTATAGAAAGAGTTTCAAAATTATTTGTTGAAATGAAAAAAGAAAAAGACACCAGTAATGTTCATAAAAGAGAAATAATTTTTAAGAATATTACCCCCATACTTAGAAGTATTTAATCGGATTAAGCTCAAAACAGCATATGTTACTTAATACTAAATGGTTCAAATGATCATAAATGACATTTTATTTTAAAAAATTTTACAAATTACGGGTGAATTTAAATTTGCCCTTACAGGTATTAATTTACTAAAACCTGTGTCAGAAACATAGCCGTTATCCTAGTCTTCTGACGAAGTTAATATGCTTTTGATTATGCCTATGTGTTGGTTAAATGTTTGTGAATACCCTCAACTTAGTGAATTAATGAGTAAAATTTTGTGAAATTACTCAACTTAGTTTTTTTTTAAATCTATTTTCCCACTTGGGTAAACTTTGTCTATTCTCCAGAAAGCATTTGGGTGGTTAAAACAGCTCATTGGCTTTCGAGTATTCCGTAAAATGTTAAGGCTATTGGAAGCAACGTTAGCAGATAGAAGCAAGAAGTGTTTTCTTTTTGTAATAGTTTATCATCTTGAGAATTATTGAGAATCTATTGAAATTGGCGAAAGATCCTTGAACTGTTAAGCAGGAGAATTTAAAGTTGTGGAATTTTTTGGGAACCAAAACCGTGGAATCATTGTTAGGGAAATTATTTTAAACATTTATGATTTATGCTGGTTTCTATCTGAGAGTCAAAAAGTAGTTTTACAATTTTACTTTTCCCGAAAAAGCGTGCGAATTCACCATTTCTCTGACCAACAGTGTTTTCATAATTCCATTTTTAGTTCTTTTCCGTTATCGAAAGCAATTTTGAAGAACATCTTTTCAGATTTTTATTTCAAACTGTTTAATCATATTACGTAACCACACATTTGTTATTTTTTTCATTACTTTTGATGAGGATAAACAAATATTTTATAGCGAGTATCTAACAAATTAATGATAATTTAGTATAAATATGATTTCTAAAATTAATAAACAGTAATAAATAATTTTTTAAACCATTTTCAAGTTTATTGTTTGCTTATTGTACTTGCGGCAAGGGTAATATTTCACAAAAATTGACTTAAGAGGAAAACATTTAATGGAAAATATCTAAAGGTCAAAGTTAGCCCGATTGCATAGTTACTTTGTCCACTAGAGCTTTGAATTTTAACTGAAACAAAAAAAAATATTATAAACGTCATAAACCAACTCTGCCAGTTAAATTATTTTCTTTTTACCAACTGATAGATCAACACGAATTACGTCTTTCCTTCATAATATTTTCAAGTACTACCTGAAACAACGAAGATTGAGAGAAAAAATCCAGAATCTAAGCAACGAAAATGAAACAAAACAAACGTGTGCCCGACAATAACATTTAAACAAAGAGGTGGCTCATATAAAAACGATTTCTGCACTTATTTTCTGTTTTTTCTGTCAGTTTTCTTTTCGAAAATTTTCAGTTTTTCCGTTCGAAAATTCCTTATATCACCATAAACACAAACTCTTAAGGGCCCTTAAAGTTTCAGTAAAACTATCTGTCTGTCCCTAAATCTTTCCTGTTCTTGTTGGCAATTTCTTTTTTTATGCCACGCATTTATACATAAAGGAAAATATATGAGCAATTGCAAATATTTCTCAATTTTTTTGTAAAAGAAATTTACCTTTACTGAAAAACAATTTGACCTTACACTGCTATTAAAATAAGAATAAAAAAAAGACTCAATTTTTATTAAAACGTCCTTGTTTCGAAGATCCTCACATGAAAAATGGCCTCGTCAGTTTTCATAAAACATATACTTCGATAGAAAGAGGTGTTGCCAGAAAAATAGACACAATTTAACAAATCACCACAAGCAGTAGATATTGGCATGAAACTGAAAACTCCCATAACTAAAATTAACCCCGTTTACAAAAAAAGGAAAGCGGAATTTAATTGGGCAATTCTTCTCCGACAAAAGCTTAAATCCCTGAGTTAATCGCTGACCAATATCTCTCTGTCCAAATAGTTGTCAGGTCCTTTTGTTTGTTCGCATCAGAAATAACCTTTTCAGGGACAGCGGCCTGCGACAAAACTCCCATAACGACATTTTTAGACTTCTGCTGTTCTTTCTTGAACCGTTGCCAACTGAAGTATCGGAAATTCTTTCCGCGGACTTTTCGACTAACTGTGCCAAAACGTAAGTTTTCAGCAACGTAGCGGTGAAATACACATACCTTAAGTAGATCACTGCATCTTCCGTTTTGACCCGCTGGCGGCGTTTCGTTCTATTGCTGCTGCTGCTTCTTTTTTTTTCTTGTACTGAATGCAGAAATGTAAAAGTCATGTTTTGCAGCTACTTCTTTAACTATTTTGGATGACTTCTTTCTCTGGAATTGTTTCTGCTTTTGGCCACTAGGATTTATCTGTCTTCGCTAGATAGCGGAAAGGTTGTCGATTTGAATCTTTTGAAATATTAGAATGATATAAATGAATGAATATTTTCTCGAAACTTCTTTTTCATTCTGAATTTGCTTAAATCTAATTTTTTCTGATATAATACAGTTTCATTTTCTAAAAGTAAAATAAAATTTCACTTTAAATTAAAGTTATTGAAAGACAATAGAATCCTACTTTTCTTTAATTTGCTAGCAGTATTTAATTGTTGTTGCTTTTAATGCTCTTCTGACAGAAGTCATATAATCAGGTTGTTGACATTTAAAAGTATTTCATTAATATGTAAAATATAAATTTAGTCGTATGAACCAAAAGCTTCATGTAATAAAAAGTGTGCAAAACGAAATACAGAACATCCTAATATCTTTTGATCTAATGGTCGAATTTTTACGTGCAAATGATGCAATCTTAATGATTTAGAAGTCTAAACTTAAATATGCGAAATTAATTTACATAAACGGTATTTTAAAATGCAAAAGCACATAGAAAAACATACTTTCTCCAGATAAACATATTTTTTTCCGAGGGATTTATATGCATAATCCTATATACGAGGAATAGCAATTATCTGGATTATAAGATGTTAATAGTTTTGTTAGAAGGTCAATAAAAAGCTTGAACCAAAGAATATACATAGGAGAAAAATGCTAGCTTCGATAGACATATTGTAAACCGGGTGCGATACATATATGTATATAAATGCAAAAACAACATTTAAAGGCGTAGTAGTAGTGTTTTTTAAACCTCGCTTTTACACCCACCTCTCCTTTCTACCACTACTAGGATTGAGTAGAATATGAAGAGTTTAGTCTTTTAATTTATTGTTCGTTTGTTCTGCATTTTTGCACTATTTATAAATAGAACTGCACTATTAGTAAATTATTTCTCTGAGAATACATTTATATCTTCCATGTTTTAAATCTGATAAAATATTTTGAGACAGAAAGAAAGAATAAAATAGCGGTTGGCGGGAGACAACGTACTCAACTATACATGTAGAGTAGTCCAACAACCGGTTTACTGGTGCCGTACCTCCTGGCTGTCTCTTTATTTTTAAGCGCATGCGCATGGTCTTAATACATATGATGCTCTGCTATATCTGAGTATGTCTCACACTGCAAACTCCAAATTATTTTTCTGATATAGCAAACCGCCCCGAGTAGTTCCTATTAAATAAGTTATTTCTTTGAGAATACATTTATATCTTCCATGTTGATTAAATCTGCTAAAATATTTTGAGACAGAAAGAAAGAATAAAATAGCTGTTCGCGGGAGACAACGTACACAACTATACATGTAGAGTAGTCCAACAACCGGTTTACTGGTGACGTACCTCCTGACGTCACTTTTTTCTTAAGAGCATGCGCTGGATCTTAAAAAATATGATGCTCTGCTATATCTGAGTATGTTACTCACACTATAAACTGTGAGTTATTTTTCTGATATAGCAAACACCCCCGAGGAGTTCTCTGCCATAGTTACGCTTTCGAAGAGCTGGACTTCTTCTCTTTTCTATATTCTTTATTTGAACTTCCTAACGTATAATGTACAAAAAGTTGCCTGGCAATGATACAAGAATTACAGATACTAGCGTCAAAAATTTATATAGTAAGACGCTTTGATCGGCTTATTATAAAACTTAGATAAGGCAATTCAGTTGTAAAAGCTATATTTAGCGATGTTATGGAAGCAAGACTTCATACATATTATATGAATTAAAGATAATACTTTTGAATTGCATTTTACAATATAGCATTAATTGGGTTGTTGAAGAAAGTATCTTTGCGCTTAATATAATAGTTACAATGAACATGTGATCTTTAGTAACAATCACAATTTCTCTGAATAATATCTGTAATCAGTTGCAGTCATTATCGGTTTTCGAAACCGGCACACGACTCTGATTGGTAGATACTTATAATGCTTCAAGCTGTACTGAATATTTAAGCTACATAAATTGTCTTCTGTAGTAAATGGATTAAATATTAAATTACAATTGTAGTATGAATAGCTGTGGAATTTTTCTTCTTCTCAATGCTACACAAATGCGGATAATTTTTCTTTCAAAATAAGTCCTCCGCAACGACTTAGTCATTCCTTTGTCTTTTGAGTTAATTTAAAATTATACGCTGATTGAGATAAAACTGTCATTGATTGAAAGATGGGATATTACTAAAGTAAGTACTAAAGTAAAGTAAGTAGTAAAGATGGGATATTACTAAAGTACTACTAAGATGGGATATTTGTTAAAGGTTATATGTGAATAATAATTTCAAAATATTCGTTGAAAAAGTTGATAATGAGAATTTATCTGCAATTCGACTAATAAAAGAACTATGTCTGCTGTTTATTGAGTTTTAAATTCTTACTTCAGTTTTTTGTTATTCTTTGAAGCAAAAAACGTCATTGTATTTGTCTGTAATGTAATCTATGAAAAGATCTTTTTGAATGGGCAAAATTAAATGCTAAATAAAAGAGAGAAACTTTTTAAAGTTTCATGATTTTCTTTACTAAGTCTTTTGCATTTAATAACATTGTTTTTTCTCTATTTCAATGTTGTATATGCTACTACAATTACATCAGAAATTATTGTTTGTCCTTTGTGGATAAGCAAATATTTTTGCTCTACTGATAATACAATAAATGGAATGTATTGTACTTTAAAATTCTCGACTTAAAAGCATAGCTAATTTTTTTGGGTCATAATTTCAGATAGAATTCATAAAATATGTCATTGCATTTAGAAGCATTACATTGTCTACAAGACTTAATGACATTGAAAATAAAACATGATTTAAAACATAGCATTTGTTATTATAGCAATACAGTATGAGGAGTGAATAGAATTCTGATTGTTCTGGAAAATCTAATGAGCTGTAAAACACGATTCGCAGAATTAACTCCATTTAAGACTATCTCAGGGAAAAAAAAGTTAAAAACCAAAGTTGAAAATCCCCTCAACATCCATTCTTTCGGAATAAATTATAATCATTTTTTTTTTCTTTTTTTTTATTAATCCAAACACTTAGGCATCATCCCATCTCCAGTCATCTGTCCCTTTATAATCGTGTGGGCGAGGTGAACCTAATGAGGCCCACAGATTCGGTAACGAAAAGAATCCCTTCTGTTTTCTCAGACGCCTAAGCTTCTTTAACCCAATTAATTCCGATTCTTTGCTCTTTGTTCATATGAGGAAAGAGAGAAAAAAAGGGAAAACTTTATTTTCCCTTTCTCTCTTCTTTCCCAGACAGTGCAATGGGGAAAAGATTCCTTTTGTCTGGAGAAAGAGTCGAAGGTAACACAAAGATAACGGGAATGGAATGTTTTGAGAAGTGAGGGATATAACAGAAAATGGCGAAAAGGGATAAACCAAGTGAAGTGATCCTTTCCTTTTCTTCCTGCCTTTCCCTTCATCAACACGGGAAAGGTTGCAACAGATAAAAGAAATATCATTCCCAGTTTTATTCCAGATATTTTTATAGCAGGGTGGGAATTTTTTGAAACTTTTGTGTTTGTAAGTAAATGTTTCTAAGCTTGAAAGGGAAATTGCTCGAAGATATTTTTAGTAAACGCTTTTTAAGTTCTCTTTTTTGGAGAAGGTAACGATTGATACTCTTTGGCTTGTGTCAAGTAAAAAGTTGCAATAGTTTTAAAATTGCTTTGGTCGATGATCCGTACTGTAGTGATATTGAATGTATTTTTTAAAGTAAATCAAAATGAAATTCAGAAACTTTTAATCGGATTTTCCTTTTTATTGAAACGCACTAATATTTAAAAACTATTATTAACCATACAGAGGAAATTTCTTTCGGGGACAGACTATAACAAGACTCTTTCTTATGACTGTCAATATAAAGAGGTATTTTATGTCTGTGCCAGTACTGTTAAAACAAGCTGTAAGTGGCATAAAAATTCATCAACTATAATCTGATATTTTAACTGCGTCGCCAATACTGACTTTAAAGCACTTTATCGAAAAGCTGGGTGGATAAAAGTTTTAAGGTGTATTTTAGTATGATTTAGTAAATTAGCTTTGAAATGAAATAAAGAATGTGCCCTGCATTTGTTTTTTTATCTGGCTGTTAATTTGCCGTCAAATGAAATGCTTTCAAAGGTTATTCGTTGACTGTTAGTTTTAAAGTTTGTACCTTAACAATACCAAAGCAAATAAAGAATATGCCCTGCATTTATTTGTAGCCTGGCTGTTAATTTGCCATTAAAAGAAAGACTTTCAAAGGTAATTCATTGACTGTTAGCTTTAAAGTTTGTACTTTAACAATAGCGAATAAGGAATATGTATTGCATTTATTTTTAATATGGCTATTAATAGCCGTCAAAGAAAGGCTTTCAAAGGTTATTCGTTGACTACTGTAAGCTTTAAGTTCATACTTTAATAATAGCAAATTGTTAAAGGATATGCATTGCATTTACTTTTAGTCTAACTGTTAATTGCTGTCAAAAGAAAGACTTTCAAAGGTTATTCGTTGACTGTTAGCCTTAAAGTTTGCACATTTTTATTAAGAAATAAAAAATTGCTCATTGCCTTTATTCTTCATCCAACTGTTTTTAATTAGACCTTAAAAGAAAGGCTTTCTAATGTTAAGTATCAACTGCTGGTTGCTAAATTAGCTTGGAAGCTTCTTTCACTACGAAAATACTCGAAGATTGCGGCCTTAGTATGTTCATTTGCATAGATGTGAAAAATTCGAAGTAGACTTGATAAAGAAAATTAATGTAATATAATTAAATAATACTAAAAAAATTTTTACCTCAAAATCTTAATTTTTTTAAAAATGTTACTCTCACATCTTCTTTCATTTCAATTTTCTTGCAAAATATTTTCTTTAAAGTACACTTTAAAACACTGTGCTCATATTTTCTATAAAATATTTAGATATTAAAAGTAACAAATACTCTGAATAGTTTACTTTACAATCAAATTTATCACATAATTATAACGTAGAAACTGTTAGTGGGAAATACTTCAAAAAGACGAGTTTGTTCCTTAATTAATTCATGCCGAATTAATTTATGACTAAATGAAACTTCTTGATACATCTTAATTTATTTACAGAACTGTATGCTCAATCATGAATTCCTACTTCAGACAAATTTGAAAGGAGAATTATAAAAATATCTTTTATTTACATAAATATTAATATCGATCCCCCTCTTTAAAATAATACACAAATCTAATTCTTCATTTTTAATGAAAGCAGATTGTTTTGCCATATTTTTTCAAGGGAAAAAAACGGGAAATGAAATTTATTTTTATTAACTTTTCCGGAAAATGTAAATGAACTTTATAGAAAAAGATAAGAAACAAACCTTAAAATTTAATAACTCCAAAACCAATTTAAAATTTATAAAAGGATAAGATACTTTTCATCTCCAAATTGTACGAGGTATATTTATATTCAGTACAAGACTGGAAAAAAAATTGAATTATATTGCGATTACTTTTTCTTTTGCATCAAAAAATCCGAAAAAAAACTTCAAAATTTCTCTTTAATTACTGTAAAACTAATTCAAAATTTAAAATAAGAGAAGCCCAGCGATATAAATTTCAATTCTCTTGCTAAAAGCTTACATTAAAATAAATTAAGAAGACCAATAAAAACTTTGACATAAAATAACTCAAAACACTATTGTGCGAATCGATGACATTTTCATATCAGAATATTTCTTAAAAAGTGCAAATTTCATTTAAAGTGAAAATTTTCTATGAAATAGCTTTCATTTTATGAGATTGAGAAGAGTGCAGTTTAAATGGCTATTAAAAGCAATAACGCATTAAAAGTTAAATAGAAAAATCATCTAATTTTTGATTTATGATTTTCTTTCTCCATATCTCTCTAGATATAACATGAAAGGTCTGCCTGTATCAACGTTAACTGCCTGTTTGCTAATAACTCAAAAACGGAAGCACTGATTTGGATCGTGCTATTTACTACAGTTTGAGCATTTTTGTGGCGTGGTTTGCAAACAATCACCTTACCACTCTCGCCATGTAGTTATGGCGCAATATCGAAAATGCAAATTCCATGGTTGAAACCTATTGCTACAGCTTTCCTTAATATCCTTCGAATGGCTTCACCAATTGACATGCTTTTTTGTTACAGATTGCTAATATTTTTTCGATCATTTCGCAATATTTTCCACCTCTCTACGTAGAGTTGTTAGCATGCAATCTTGTAAGAACACGTTTTTCCATTGTTTTAACATGCACTGTCATGGAAACAGCATCATTACGAAATGTTTAGACGAAAAAATAAATAAAAGACGAATTTTCCTGATAAAATGAAATGTCCAATTAAAGCTCTCTAAGCTTATAAAGTAAAAACGCGTGAAACAAATAAGCAGCATAGCACAAGCTATAAGAAATTAAAGAAATACCGTATTTAACCGTTATATGTAATTTTAAAAATAAATTTTCTCATTCTTATTCGTCTAGCGTCTTCAATTTGAAGACCTTTAAATTTATTTAATTCTAATACTAAAATATAAATACCAACTTGCAAACATAGTATCAACTTTGCTATCGAATATTTAGAGTAATTTTAGCATCATTTTTAAAGATAAATTTCAGATTCTTAAACTTAATATAATAAAACATCGTAAAATTCAATTCTTTTAAAAATCTACTTTGAATTTGATGCCAACAGAGGCCTAGATGCACGGAACTTAATTAAATTATACGTTTGAGAACTCAGATTGAAGACTTAGGTCTTAGATCAATTAATTTTTGACTTCTGCGTTTAAATATAAAGAAAAGAATAAGTTTTGAAAACAAAAATCTTTTTATCTCGACTTAAAAAGTTCAGTAAAGCTAGTTGGCAATCAAAAATCCATTTTACTTATAAATTGAACGTGTGACTATAAAAATTGATTTAAACTTTTCAACGTAAGAGTTCATTTATTTAGTTATGCTCTCTTCCAGTTTTTCAAAACTCCATCATGCTAAATAATAAATTCTTCTGCCTGAAATTGTCTTATGACTGTTTTAGATCCTTAATTTATAACAGCAAAATCTTAAAGAAGTTTATAACAGTAAAAGTTCCTTTGACTTTGACGATAAAAATCCTTACAATAAAAGTCATTATCTCGCAAAAGAACGCTTTAATTGCTAACACAACGATAATCAATAATAGAAAATAAGTGCACAATTTGATTTACACAATGAGGTTAATGTGGCTCTAATATACTCCAACATCTCAGCAAAAAGAAATAACTATTTTAGATCAGAACCTCCCGAAAGGATTAAAGAATAAAAACGAAATCTGAGAAAAACTAAGGCACGCTGTGTTCTCAGGAAAACTATTTCAACGCTCCAAGAAAATTTGCTGCTACCTGAATAATCTGTATAACCGATTTCGAGTAGAATTTATTTACTCGATAATATGATTCTAGTCACCCTACTGCAGTTGCATCAAATTTAGCGATATTATGGTTCAGGTGGCTTAAGATTTCCGAAAGTATGAAGGGAAAATGTATGAAAATGGTTTTAAAAATCCACACTTCATGCTTCCAAAAGAAGTACAAAAATTACCCGATGCTCCAATATTTCATTTAATTACATATAATCTAACCAGAACATTAAAAATATACAATTTGGCACATTTCACATGACAGTACTTTATCTTTCCATAGAAAAAAGTACAAAGCAGCGGTTCCCATTTTTTTCGGCTACGAAACCTTAAATAATCAGCCTTCTCTAGAAACCCTGACTTAGTAAATAAAATTTATTAAGTTAATTGTGAACGTTATTATGCATAGAAAACTATTTTTAAATTTAATTAGAGGAATGAAGATTTTTCATTATCTTATAATTGATAATCTTAAAATAGGTATTATGTCCGGCAGTTAAATTTGAAGTTCTTGTGCTATATTTAGCTTAGGTATGAATTTATTTTTGATATTAAAGCTGATACTTAAGCTGAAAATTAATAAAATATGTCGAATTATGGTTTACTTCGAAATAAAAACTTAAATGAGCTGCTATAAACCTTGAAAATGGTTATTTAGGAAACCTATTTCCTTATTAAACAATTCAATTATTTTATTCGGATTTGAAAAGCGTGTAGGAAATACTAATGATATATTTTATAAATGCTTGTTCCTTTCATAATTAATATATTGTCATAATATTTCATAATTAATATATAACAATATATTCTCAATATAATGTTATTAGAAATATTATATTTCCTTTTTAAAAATGCTTTTTTTTATTTAATTAACATTTTTCTTAAAATAATTTTGCAAAGACAACCGAAAAATTAAATAAATTAGGAATTATTGATTACATCTAAAGATAATCGGAGATTTCAATACTTAGGTTATAAGAAATATTATATCTTTCGATAACCCACTAATCCCTCACTAATCGAGGGACGCTTTGAACTCACATGGTTTAACTTTACATGGTTTACTTAGGGTTCCAAGAAACCCTAAGGTTCCTCGAGCACCATTTGAGAACCGCAGCACTAGAGAATGAGTTTCCTTAAATATTATTCAGTGATACACTTTTTACTACTGGTTTGGTTTAGTCTGATTTGAATGTTGTTACAAACAGATGTGGCTATGCTGAGCCATACTCAAGGTAAAATCATAAGGTATTATGTTTTCGACGTAAAAAAAGGTTGAACAATATTAGAAGGTAGATAAAGAAGAGAAAGGGGCAAAGAACGAGAAAGCAAACAAACAAGGGAAGGTAGCTCACTTGGACATTTCGTTAAAGTGAAGCTTGTCTGAAACAATAAATAAATAAGTCACTTGAGAAACTTTATTTTATAATTTTATTTTATAATTTTATTTCATTACCATCGTTGAACAGCCGACTCAATTTTATGGGTTTACGACAGCTAATATTCAACTCCCTAGCCTTGTAATTTTGAACCCAATCCAGTAGACAAGGGAATTTCCAGATCGAGCGTTGGGAGAAATTTGCCTTCGTGGAGGACTTTTTTGATGGAGCTAACCCGCATTTGCGTAACATAGAGAGGAAGACCACGAGAACCTCCCACGGTTAGCCTGACGGCAAGGGGACTCTAACCCATGATCCGTCTACCACTAAGGATATTTCACATCAGCACTGTGATAGGTGCAAGCCGGATGCGAAATTCGTATCGACTGGGATTCGAACCCGGTTCACCTCGTTGGAAGGCGAAAGCTCTAACCCCTGAGCCATCGCGGCTGAAAAACTTTATTCATCAAATTTAAATTTCTACACCAGCGGTTCCTAATTTTTCTTCCATCAGTGGTTCCCAAACCCCAGCATTATTAAATCATTAGCAGCTGTGAATATAATAACAAAAAGCTAATAATAATTTTGAAAATATTTAATGCGAATAATAAAATATTTTAAATTGTGAAATCGTTATTGGTGTATGCATTTGCTAAAAATGATCTAAGTCAGCTGAATTAGGGTTTTCAAAAAGGAACTGTTATGAACGTTGAGAATAGAAATGTAATTCTTTCTTTTTTTTTTTATCTAGATTTTCGTTAATTTCTTTAATTGAAACGCTTGATGATAAATTCTTATGGCACTTTTAATGTATGCACATTTTTTTTTTCAAAATATAAAAGTGCATGATTGATACTAAAAAAAATATATTTTTTAAAAATTTTAATACTTTTTATTCACCGACAATACATATATAATTTCATATAAACTACCAAAATACTAAAAAAAAATATGGACTATTAATAGGATGTAAATAAAATGCTCTTAGAACCCATATGATCCTTTCACGGAACACTAGGGTTCCATGGAACACCTTTTTGAAACCTCTGCTCTACACCTACCCAAAATGCCAATTTATTGCTTAGCGATCAAGTTTTTCCAAACAAACTTTTTCCCTGGTGAAAGTAGTGAAATTATTGCCTAAAGCAAAATATATTCAAACGGCAAAATTCCTCACGCTTTTGTACAGAATTTACAAAATCGATATGACATGCTATCGATTTAACGATATTGATCATCGCCCCCGCAGTTTTTCTTCTTTACCTCACAGAAAACCCATGACTGTCTAAAAAATCTGTTCCGTTAGATATCCATTTTTTTCCCCCAACTCCTTAAGGAGGAAAAGATACAAAAGAATAATCCATAGATAATTTTTTTTCTTCCTGTTTAGAAAGATAAAACAGAAAAAGAAGAAAAAAGTTATCTAGTCCGATATGGAGTCTTCTTTATCTGTATCTAAACATACCTATATATGTCGAGAAAATGGGTACAAAAACGCGGACTGTTTACGTCTTTACATTCCAGCATTCCCTTTATTTTTGCGGCTTTATTGATTTCGGGGCAAATGGCTTTTGAACTATCATAATGTTACTTTATTTAATTACCTTGAAGTTCTTTTCGTTTCTAAAAAAAAGTTCTAAAAAAAGTTTTCATTTTTTTTTTTTTTTTCAAAAAAAAAAAATTTCTAATAATTAACATTTTGAGAATGTTTGATAAAAATGCTACAACAATGCGAATAATTTTGTTTTGGTTTAGTTATTATAGATTAACTTAGCTATATTAATTTAGCTATTGACTAGATTAGTTTATTTGCTACATTAAGTCATTCGCAGGTCGAAAGAAGTAGGCTATATAACTAACAAAAAAAATTTCAAATTTGTTTTCCACGTTATAGTGTTAAACAAGTTCATAGAAGTATAACATTTCGTAAGGGTCTCAGATCTAGGAGTAAAGATAAAAACTAACAATGTCAATGATGTCAGTAGCGATAAAAAAAAGGAGTAAAAATATCAGTAACAAAATGTCAGTAGCAAATGAGAATGAAAAAAGAGAGATACTCTTTTTTAATGTTAAATGAGATATGCTATAATATGTGATAAATAAGATAAATCGAGGAGAAATGCCTAAAATGTCTCTATACTAAAAAAATCGTAATGGCGCGAGCCTCTGTTTTAAATGTTTCGCTTTTCATTACATTTTATTTTATAGCGCAAAATCTCCAAGACGTAGAAACTTGAAACAATGAAGGTATTTGGAAAAATGTACATGGATTTCAATAGAATAAAATATATACGATTCTATTATAAGTTCGAGAATTATTGACTGTTAAACTTGCACTGAAAACTAAATTAAGTTGGCCTGTCTATTGCCGGCTCAAATACAACTACAGATACAGAATTGAAATTTGACTTGCTGTTGGGACAATTTTGAATTATTACCTAAACGAAGTTTTTTTTTTATTGTTTCAAAATTCTAATTCGTTTGAAAGTTATTTCAATTTTAAGTGCTATTGCAATTTTAAGTGCGTTGCAATTTTAAATGTGCAATTTTAAGTGTGTTGCAATTTTAAATGTGTAATTTTAAGTGTTAAGGGTGAAAGCTAGTGCAGTTTTAAGTGTTAAGATTTTAATGTAAGCAATTTTAAGCGTCATTAAGTGTGCAATTTTCAGTGTTAAGTGTTTATTTGCAATTTTTTCTTTATATAATAACTAGCCGCCTGAGGCCTACACAAACTCACCGCTTCGCGGCTGCATTTGGCAGTATTGCTCAGAATCTATAGCATAGGTATTTCAGAAAACAAATTGAAGGAATGTGGTAAAAATCGTGCAAGTACTCTCCGCCACTTTACGGATTTCTCTTTGTATTCGCATAAACGAACTCTTCCCTTCGTGACTCCACATTGACCCTGCTGCCTTCGGGAGCATTTACATTTACATTTGAGTGGATGCGTGTATATAACAAGAAAGTATTGATAGTTTTGTTTTAAAAGTATTTTGATACTTAAGTATTATCTTGTTGAACATTTTCGGCAACATCATGTCAGAGTCATTTGGGTATCTTTAAAATTTATTTTAATACAGTAATTGATTATGAAAATGTGACAAAATATAAATATATTGTATATACTGCAAATATAAAGATTGTAATAAATCTGAGCAAGCACCACCCAACCATGGCTGAGCACCTAACCCCAGGGCTCTATCTCTTAACAAATTGCAATTTTTAGGATCAAATTATTTAGGGCTTTATTTTTTAACACATCGCAATACAAGCAGCTGTAGGTCAAATTAGCATACATTTTCTGAAAAATTAGAATCTGAAATATAACAAAGGGGTTTTAAGTAGGCTCCATTTCACTCTTGTGGCGACGGGGTTCGGGGGGGATTGAATTTGGTATCATTAAGTGCATCTTTGACACTTTTTTGATCTGATGTGTGTGTGTTTTTTTTTAATCGTTTTCATGCTTTTTGAACACAGTGTATGTAAAAGTAATATTGAATACTAAATTATGACCCAAAAACTAATTAAAAAAAGCAGTGTATTTCAATAAATATTTTTTATGTTTACAAAAAATAGTATTCAGCACAATAATAACAATAGGTAAGCTAATTTAATTCATGTGAAAAACTTCAAGTAAAAATTGTTTATAATTAAATTCAAAATAAAAGAAAAAATATTATTAGAATTATTAATTAAATTTAAGGGAGTTATCCTATTTTTAAAGCAGAAGCTGACAAAAAAAGCTATTAGTGGATTCATTCAGAATTCAAGAATAGAAGCTGACAAGTTTTATAATTTTCCAAGCAGCGTCAAAATCTATTAATTCAAAGAAACTTTTAATTTAAATCGAAGTGGTCTTATAAATTTAATTTTTATTAATTCTGAAAATATCCTTTTATTTTGAAATCCGCATCCATCTAAAACCCTTTTATTATAATTAAGAAACAACTTTTGGTTTTAAAAATGTTCATCAATTCTGATTTTTTAAGAAACTGGAAAGATAAAATTATATTTGTGAATAATTTATTATTTTTTTAATAAGAGCTTTTTGTCAACTGAAAAAGAATGAAAACTTAAAAAGTTTTTAAAAAAATATCATTTTAAATTTAAATATATCGTTTGCAACAACAAAAAGTGATTAAAAATAGGATTGTTTAAAGTTTAAAAAAGTAATGTGTAACTTATACGTTTCTTTGAAAAATTATCTATGTTAGTGAAACCATGTTTACGTGATAGATTGTGACCTTTCTTTTAATTGTGTCGCAACTTATTTTACATTTATTTAATTATTATTTTAGTGACCAGGATAGCCGGGTTAGCAGGGTGCTGGACTCACGCCTGTGAGAACGGGAGTTCGAATCCAGCGAGCCGAAGACTCCCCGTGTAGTAAATGGTGACTGGTGCGCGTTGAATCTGTCAAGTCACAAAGTCCTCAATGTTCCCATAACAAATTAAAACCTCTGGGGGTACTGAATTGGGCATTGATCTTTCTTTGATTCAGGTCAAAATTGCGAAATTATTTAAGCTTTGACTAATTATTATCGAGATTTAAAAAAAAAATAGAAAAAGAGAGATGAAAATTACCTAAAATCAGCTTAGTTTGGAAAATTTTTTCTCAATTAAACATTATTTGGTGATCTCTAATATAAACATATTTTTTTACTTCATTTTTTGAAAGTTTCAAACAAATAATATATTAACAGTAGTTAAAAGTCAAAACACAGTAGAATTAAACATGTACAGTCCCGTTCCAAATTATTAGACGCACTGTAGGATTCTATGCAAAATCTCAATTATCAGATGATACTATACAGCTTTATTGTTTTTATGCGATTAAAACCGGTTCGCATTTGTTTAAGTTAGTGTATCAATTGGTTAACATTGTAATGCAATGCGCTAAAAATAAATACAAATGGGAAGTATATAAAGAATCTCCTGAATAAAAACCCATTACATGTATGTTTAAGTATAAAAGTATTGCATGCAAGCTCGTGCAAAACATGTAATTATTAAAAAACTAAAGTACGTCTAATAATTTAGTCTAATAATAGTACGTCTAATATAATATTCTAATATAATACCAGATATAATAAATATTCCATATTTATAAAATATATTCTCCAATTTATCCAATCGTCAAATTTATATTATATATCCTCTAATTTAAGCAATTAATACACGAACGTAAACAAATGCAAACCGGTTTCAGTCACGTAAAAACAATAAAGATGTATAGTATCACCTGATAACTTAGATTTTTCATAGAATCTTATAATTTGGCCAGAGACTATATACCAAACGCTATAATGACTAAGTATCAAGCAAATCACATGGCACGACCATAAATAAATAAATACGATAGATTCAGTTTTATTCGACTGGTTAAAGCATGACTTATACACTTGATGTACAAAAATACTTTTGTTTTCTGAAGGAAAATAAATTTTTAGAAAATGCATGATTTTGAACAGTATTGTGTTTATTTAAAAATACTACATTCAATGCATAGTTTAATCTCTAAAAGAACATGTAAACAAACTGTAGCAGATTCAAAGTATGTAATTAAAGAACTCATAATAACAAAATTAAACGGTGCTAGAAGCTATATTTGACGCGAAAATGAAAAAGTGGAAAAAGGGAAAAAATCGCAAGAGCATTTCAGAATAATGGGACCCCATTTAGGAGCAGAATTAAATTTAATTCAAGGCACATTCAGTTTGTAGTTTAACATCTAACGAACCAGAATCGGCTACACTGCGCCACGCTCATAGCCAACGTATTTAGGAATACAAAACTAAACGCTGTTGTCCCGCAGTGGACTGATCGTTAAGACGCGGTTTCCAGCAGATCACCGAAGTCAAGCATCACTGGCTACGGTCAGTGTGCGAGTGGGTGACCGCTTGGATCAGTCTGCGTAGGAACCGAGGGTGTGCGGTATTGGTCCTTGTTAAACTGTGCTACAGTAAAGTGCTCGACTTCGCGTGCAGGTCGTCGGGTTACCGAAGCGAAGGCGCCATCCCCTCTGCAGAGGATCAAAATTGTGATGGCATGTCTTCGGATCATCCTTCGGGATGTTTCCCAGACCGTCGCCAATAGCCCATCGTGCAGCTCTAGTGCGACGTAAATTAACAACAACAACAACCAAACGCTGTTAAAAACTATGTCTGACGCTGAAATGGAATGGAGCGGGAAAATGATGGAATAAGAAGAGAAAGAAAGTCATTAGAGAACTTCAGGATTGCGGAATGCACAAAAAAAGAAAACCCTGAAGAATACAATAAACTTTCTTTTTTTTTTATTGAAACGAATTTCATATACGATAAATCATGAAAGCAGAAGCAAAAAACGGAATATTTATAAAATCTCTTATTAGATTCTGTTTCGAAATCTTTCTTTTTGTTTCAAATCATGATTCAGCTGAAGTTTTCAGTAATTATAAAGATACTGAGCACTTAAGCAGAAAACTGCATTTTGCAAAATGGCCAAAGTACAATACCAATCGTTTTTTAGTCTTGGAAAAACGCCAAGTAAGTCAGCGAAGTGGACAATGATTTTTATATATAATGCCGTAGAGATGCAGAGAAACGGTCTTTTCTGCTGCTTTTAACCATGCTTTGCTTAAATATTTTATGACGTCCTATTTTATTCTATTTTTTTCTGCTGAAATTATCATTTTCTTTCTGTAAATTCTGATGGTAAGGCTGACTGGTCTAGTTTTTAACGGCGTAAAATCCACGCTTTTTTTTTCCTTTTTTTTTACAAACATTCAGGATTTTTTTGAAAATATTTTTATGGAATGTTATTACAAAATTTAGTTTAGAAATAGTCTGCAATATCGGACTCAATATAAAACAGGCTGCTGAAAGGGAAAAGAAGAAATGCAGAGATATGATTTTTTGAAATAACTACTAGACACACGTAATTGTAGCTTTGCTTTAAGCAAAAAAATATGCGATATATATATATATATATATATATATATATATATATATATATATATATATATATATATATATATATATATATATATATATATATATATATATATATATATATATATATATATATATATATATATATATATATATATATATATATATATATATATATATATATATATATATATATATATATATATATATATCGCAGATTGCACAATTTTGGAATTGCTTTCTAGAATTGAATAATAAATTGTTACATTGTTTGATTCATTGTTGTGATGTACAAAATGTAATTTGTTTTTAAAAAAGTTTAATTGCGTCATATCACATCGAAAAAATTAAGGACAATCTGATTTAAGACTCACAATTCATTCCTAGAAATAAAAATACCCGAATTCTATGTGTTTAACAGGGAAAAATACACTCTATAACAAAAAAATCGACGCACCAAGAAGGAGTTGTCCGATTGAAACTAAAATTGGTGGATAGGAAGACAATGTACAGAATAGTAAATGATTAAAATTTCAGAACAATTGAATAATTTATTGCAGAGCTACAGTAAGAAGTTCAATAAGATGTTGACCCGCCTCGAGCCTGGATACAAGCTGCCACACTGCGTGGCATAGACCGATAAAGTTCCCGGATAGTCTCTTGCGGTATTTCCTGCCAAATTCTATCCAATTGTCGAACGAGGTCATCAACATTCCGTGCTAGATGCAATCGCCTTCCCATCATATCCCAGACATGCTCGATGGGTGAGAGATCTGGTGATCTGGCAGGCCAAGGAAGAGTTTTACAAGCTTGCAGACAGTTCATAGCAGCACGTGCCGTATGTGGTCTGGCATTGTCCTGCTGAAAAACCTACCCCGGGTGCTGCAAAAGGAAAGGTAGCAAAACAGGTCTTAGGATGTCGTCGACGTACCGCTATGCAGTAAGTGTACCTCTAATGAGACCAAAGGGGTCCGACTGTCAAAGGAAATGACACTCCAGACCATAATGCCTTGTTGAGGGTCGGTGTGGCGTGCAATAGTGAAGGCAAGATCCCCCTCTGCACTGTGCGTTTCCAAACACGTCTTCGATGATCGTCAGGACACAGTTAGAAGCGGGATTCGTCGCTAAAGACTATACGTCCCCAATCGGCATCATTCCAGCCATATCTGTTCAAAACATTCATGCATACGAAATTTCAAGGCAATCAGATGATTGCTTTTTGGTGCGTCGATTTTTTTGTTATAGAGTGTAGTTCTAAACTTCACAGATTATAATATCCAAGAACCAGAGTGTTTTACTAGAGACTAATAAAAACCGATATCAAACTTAATTCAAACATTCACGTTTCACAGCGTTGAGAAAGATTCGGTAAAATTACATTTAGAGATTAATCTGTAGAATGATATTGCAAAAAAAAAGAGAAAAAAAAGCTTATCTACCGCAATATTAATATCATGAATTATAATACTTAAGAACGATCTACTATGACGCCATCACGACGCTTTTCTAAAAGTTTCTATTGGAACAACGGACCTCTGCGGCCTCTAGCTTCACTTAAAGGAAACAATTTTTTATTTGATACAGTGAATTTAAATAGTGAACACACTACGATTGTAATTTAATGTCTTTGTCATATCTATGTTTATTACTGTGTGATTATGTCATGAACTATAAGTCTTAAGAACAATTCGCTCTGACGTCATCATGACGCATTTCTTGAAGTTTCTTCCGGCCCAACTACTTACAGCGCCCTCTAACGAAACTTAACGGTAACATTTAATTGATTCAGTAGATGTGAATTGTTGATTCTACGATAGGTCGTGGAGTGTCTCTGTCATGTTTTTATTTACTTCTGTACTTTTATATCTGTAGAATAAATGAACAATAATTTGCGATTAATTATTTTGGGTTCTTATGCTTCATAAAATTATTGAAATGAGATTGGATTATGTGTATTTATGCTAGTGTTTCTAAATCTTTTCATAACATGCATTTATAAAAATAAAATTTTCTAATTAATTCCATATTTCCTGATGAACACCAAATCTTTTATTTTACATTTTGGTCCATAATAAGGGAAAAGTATTTCTGGCATATTCTTATTTATTGTTGTTTATTTCAATCTCTCATATAATAAATTCTAATGCAAACAGGGAAAAGAAAAAAGTCTACATGAATAATGCTTCTCAGTATTTATTCTGCCATTAGCTTAAAAGGATTAATAGTACATGTTATATATGTTAATACCTATTATATTAAACGTTGAAATAAGTTTAAAAACAAGAAAAATTATGAGAAATTAAAATACTTAAATCATAATTTACTTAGCGAAATGTATTTTTATCTTCATTAAACAAACGATATTCTACACGAATTAACATCTATGTATTTAATGGAACTAAAATAAAACAAATGACCAAACGATTATAAATTCAATTAAAAATAATTAAAGAAAACGATAAACTCATCAATTCATTAATTTAAATGTAAGTTAAGCTTTTTGAGTAAGTTAGGCATTAAAACCGTTTGGGCCAGATTCTTGTCATTTTGGCACGTAACAAAACGCGTCGTCGTTTTGTATTCTCTAGCGTTAGAGTGGAAACATATATTTCTGTGAATAATATCAAGAACGATGATTATATTTATAGCTGAAAGAAAGGAAATATTTCTTTGAATGTGTTTCAGTGTTTTTGCTTCATTTCAATCAAAATTATTGACTAAAGATAGAATTGTGTGTATTTATGTTAGTTTTTCAACATTTTTTAATACTGTGCATTTGTGTAGAGACATAAAATTTTCGATTCTGTTTCAAATCTTTTGTTTTAGATGTTTGTTATATCACGTGTAAAAAGTGTCTCAGTCATATTTTTATTTACATCTATTTATTTAATTCTGTCATATATTAAATTCTACTAAAAACGGAAAGAAAAAACTTCATTATTAACCCTTTTCAAATTTTTTTCTTTAGTTTAAAAGGAGTAATATTGCATGAAATCCATATAAATATGCATTTCATTAAACATTGAAATATATTTAAGAACAATACGAATGGGTATAAATTAAACTATTAAAAATAAATCATAAATGTAATACTCTGAAAATGTATTTTTGTCGTCATTAACACATCGCATCCTTTAAGATTTAACATCTAAGCATTTTATTGAACTAAATAAAACAAATAACCAAACGTTTACAAAGAACTGCATAAATTGAATGAGAAATAATAATAGAAAACGATATACTCAACAATTTAACTAGCTTTTTATGCATTTTTTTTTTTTTTTTTGCTTAGGTTTTATTTTAAGCTTTTTGCCGCAGCATGGCGCTAAAACTGTTTAGGTCAATGTCGTCTTTTTGCCACGCATCAAAAATTAAACAAGTTATCCTTTTATGTGCTCAAAAATTACAGTTTACAGTGAACCTATACTAAATTTAAATTAATAGACAGTGAGTTTAATATTGTAGTAGATGACTCTGCCACTTAGCTATGAGTTGTGAGGTTTTCACAAAAAGGTAAACAAGAAAACCCAACGTAAACAAAATGCAATTTGGAGAGCAATCACAGATGATCGGCGCATTTCGATATTGTCGATCCATAAGACACCATGATGATTTAATAACGTTTATGATTTAATAAGGTCAAGAAAACTGAGATGGGCACAGTCGGCCTTGGCCCTCTTAATGGGCTGTCGCGCCACTGAGTTAGTTTATGATTTAATAACGAACGTTTAGCAAAATGAAAATATTTAATATTTACATTTATAATATAAATAGAGAGACAAAATACTCTTAGGGAACTGGTTTCTTGGTAAATAAAAGAGCATAATATCTAATTGAGTACTTGCACTTCAATATGATCATGGATACCCACACATGTGACAGATGATGTCAGTGCCAGCTGATTGTTTATAAGCAAAATGGTGTGTGAATGGTCACTTATGTTAGAATGTTAATTAACGTGCAGTCAATAAAATACAGCACAGTATCTTACATTGAATTTGCTGAAATATAATTCGTTCTCGTCTGCGTTTTTTGCCTAACTTGGATTTATTATTAGTTTATGTATTTTATTATCATTGTGATATATATTTGCTTCGTGTACCTGACAACTTCGATGTGTAATTAGTTTATTAATGTTCTACAGGGCTTCAGGCCTGTCTTTGTATTTGGTAAGAAATATATAGTGAAAGAATTGAAATCTATGTAAAAGAATATAGAATGTGTCACTTAAGAGAATTGATACTTGACGGGCTTGGCTTACTCGAAATAGAATGGAAAGAACAGTTGCGAACGTAAACAAATGCCACATTTCAACAAGCAATTGGGATCGCATTGCGTCATTACCCATGCTGCGTCACTTGCGGGTATCCCATTATGAGTTTTAGGGCTATAACGCTGAGACTATAAAAATTACGTATTAAGAGGAGATTTTTTCAATTACATTATCATTAATGCACATGGTCCTTCTGAGGGTAAGGAAGATGAAAAGAAATATTTTATGATTTGCCTTTATTATAATTTAAAATTTTCCAATTAATGAGGATTAACTTTTACTCAGTGAGTGGAATGTTAAAAAAATGCAATGAAAAGGACTTTAAATCAAACATTAGTATGCATGGCTCACAAGACAAATCTAATAATATTGAAATATCCTCGTTGAATTGCATATTACCTGGCGATTGGTAGTACCTGTTTAAAGACGAAAATTATTTACAAATATTATTGGAAATCACCATATGGGGCGACTTTTAATCAGATTAATCACATTAATATTGATACTAGACTTTCCAGGAACTTGATTTATATTAAAACTTCCAGGAGAGCAAACATAGATTTCGATCACTATTTTGTTCTCTCTAGAATAAGAGAAAATGGAGAAATGGTGGGTGAATTCGCTAAATTTAATAGAGAACTATTAGAGGGAAACTGAACCAGTAAGGCTGAACTCATATTATTATCCAATCTTAAAAAAACTACATGTATGACGGCTATTAGAATACAACTTATCTTTTAATTGGGGACAACAATTACTCAGAATTCATTTAACTGGATTTCATGGTAAATAAAAATAATGGTATCCTAACTAAATTAAAGAGACTTATCATCATCATCATGATCAATAGCTCGACAGAATGTTACTGGGCATTGGCCTTCTGAAGAAATTTCTTCCAGGCTGGCCTTTTTTCTGCTAGCGTTTTCGGTTTTTCATTCTTAAGACCAAAAGGTCTTTTTCTTGGCCATCTATCCATCTCTAATTCGGCCTGCCTCTTTTTCGTGTGCCAAGTGTTTGGCATTGAAAACTCTTTTTGTAGTACGATCTTCATCCATTCTAATAACGTGGCCTGCCCATTTTATTCTTTGTCGTTTAATGAACTTAATGATGCCAGGTTCATTATATGAGTGATAAAGCTCTACATTTGTTCTTCTAAACCACGCGCCATATTTTCTTACTTATAATTGCAAAAAATAAGTCTTGTTATGGATTAAAGCATTTATTAAAATCCGGCTTTTTATTTCGGAAAACAAAACTATTACACGACCTTCGTCCGCACTATTTTCACTGACATTTCAAAAACGTGGATTAATAGGGAAAAAAGGAAAGGCTTTTTTCAAACCCAAAATCTTGAGATGTGTTTTCGGAGGAATTTCAGGAAGATGGCATCTGGCGTATAAGACGCAATATGGTGATGCCTGAATAATCAAAGAGCTAAATTTTGATTACTACTTATAAATTAACCACCTCAATTGGATTGGCATATTGTCTATAAGAATGAAGTAAAATAGGAAATAAAATAAATTTTAAGAAGAGAAGAGCTTAGGCTTCGGTGGATAGGAGGATTTTTCAGCACTCAAAACTGAAAATTGTAGGAGTTACCTAGTAGAGGGGATCAGAAAAGGCCAGTTCAAAATAAATTGGCATATTTTGGGATGTTACTCCATCAATGTTGATGTCAAGCTTTTCAGTAATAAATTCAATCAGTTTTATTACAGTCCATCGGAGTTGAAACTAATAACCCTCACACTGTTCAAGCCAGAGGCTGAACTACATCCTTGAGTAAAATAAATTAATCAATTAGCGCAATTTTGTGATTGTGAATGTCAACTAGCTGTTTGCAGTACTCCTATAGAACGATATGTATTTCCATCCTAATAGAAAAATATTCCTATTGGTTGCTATCTAACTAAATTTCCATTGATGGCTCGCCAGTGGATAAGCAAATGAAGTAACGTCAGCTTGCACCGCTATAGGCTTAAATTACATTGATATTAATTGTAGCTGAAAAAGTTATTTCATGAGTAATTTATATTTTCTTTGTGGAACTTAAGTTAAAATTGAAACTAAATTAAAATGAAATCGGTAACACTCAGCACATTAGAAGCGATAAATCTGCTATATGAATCGGTAGCTTATCTTCAGTGAAGAAATTAAATAAAATATATAACTACTTTTTTTATTGATTGATACAAAAATTAAACATTTTACAATTTCTTATGGAACATTTAGCAGGTATAAAACTTATTTGCTCACATTGTTCTAGATAAAGAAGATAACATCTCTTATCCTCATTCATAAATTAGCAAGTCTCAAATAGGTAGACGTTCGAAATTAACGAGCATCTTTATCCAACCAATCCTTCTGATGATACCTATATTTTCCAATTAAGACAGTTGCCATACAATTTAAGACTGCCAAAACTTTTTTATTCCGCTTGTGAAAGGGCGTGGCGATATTTAGAAAACGAAACAATTCGAATTGCGTGCCAAGCCATATTCCCGCTGAGTTCTCCACGCCAATCGATATGGAAAGGAAGACCAGCTGATTTTCGCAAAGGCGCGTGGCGCGATTATGGTTCTGTCACGCATGACTGACGGGCTGAAAAGAGTCGATGACACTCCTTTTCCCTCTAAAGAAAGCACGCATAGGTTGGCGAGAAAACTGCCAAAAGGCGGTTTTATTCTCCAAGAAAGGGATGCGGAACGTCGTATTTATTGATGATGAGGCAGCTGGCGGAAATATATATATGTAGATGAGGAAGGATATGGTGCGAAAACTTGAGGCAGCAGCCAACTGTCTTGTAAAGACGGTTGACAAGAATTTTTAGGGGATTTATTGGGTGAAGTTGGTAGCTATCGTGAGAAATGGCAGGCTGTCCTGTCATAAAGATGTTGTTACCAGTGACCTTTCGAAAGTTTGGAAAGAAAAGTTTCAAGAATTTTTCCTATCTTTTTATTAATTTGATAATGATGGATTTGGGGAATTTTTCATTGCTCCTAAGCAATTAATTACAAATTATACAGGGTGTTTCGTAATCATTGTCCTTAGTATACAGGGTGTTTCGAAAACACCGCTCTTATTATGCATTTTTAGAATCCTTCTGAAAAATAAAGAGAAGTATTTTTATTAAGTGTCAGAAATTAATATTTGAGCGAGGAAAAGAATAACAAAGTCTATCTGCAATCGAAATCGTTTGTTTTTTTTTAAAGCAAAATGGGTGTTGTTTTGGGTTTAATGGCGTGCGCACCTTATTTGGACGTTATCGCACCTTTCAACTGTGTTCAAGAGTAATAGTAAACAGTGCGCATGCGTCGTCATTGCATGCGTTGCTATGGCGACCGCTGCTGTTTGATAATTTTTTTAGGATTCTTTTTTTTTTACTTTTAATTTTGTTATGCATTAAGTTGGTGAGTTTATTTTAGAGATATTTTGCTTTTATTATTTTAATTAAGAATCAGAAATTCTAACCTACAGTTCAAACTAGATCGTTTTCAATATTAATTCAAGTGAATATCACAAATAAAGAGGGTAAAAAAAATTAGATACAGTTATGCTAACTTGTCACATCGTTCGTTTTAATGAATGTTATTTTTTTTTGCTAAAAAATAACTATTTTTTTCTCATGCCTTTACTATAAAATGACTTATCAATTCATTTAATTTACTTAATTATCTTTGAGTGAAAAATTTGCATCATGATATTACAGCATAACACATGCTAGGGTAATTTAAAAATGACTAATTTTTCTCTTTTTTTTTCTGAGGAGAGCACGAATATCATGGGAATAATACAAAGCTCCAATATAAATAGCATGTTTAAATCCAGCACATCAAAATCAAGGAAAAAAGTTTTGAAAATATAAAAGTTATATGATACAGTAGGTGACATTCGTCCTTTAAGACAAAACATAAATCATTAGAATATATATCAAATTATATTTATCAAATCATATCTATATCAAACAATATATATCAAATTAGAATTTATATCAAAAATTGAAAAATTGAGAAGCAATATAAGAGAGAGAGAGAGAGAAAGCAAAAAAAAAAAAAAAGCAAAAAAAAAAAAAAAAAAAACGACTTGAAATCTCACGAATCTCTAATAAGGAAAGCAGGGTAAAAAAAAAAGATCAAAGTCTGCTTAATTGTTAGATAAAGTTTGAAGGTGTTTCTAATAGCCACCTTTCACCTCCTCTCAGTTTTTTCCGGCAATCAAACAAGTTTTGGTGTTGTTAATATGGCCCTCATCGTTAAAAATTTTCCAAGTTATGAAATTGATTTCCTTTTCTTCGTCGCGTGAATATTAATTTGAGATACTTATTGTGTAAATTTTTTACATTATTTTTGAGAAGAATTCTGAATTTATTTAGGGGGTCCTTATTAAACACCTTGTATTTATTAAATTTAAGTCTTGTTTTTGTTGCATACGTAGCGAACTAGAGGCGTGGCTGACCATCTGCTTATTTAATAATTTATTAAAATTTAAAAATCTTTAACAGTCGCAAAAATAAAAAATTATTACAAATTTCAAACATACATTATCTTTCACTTTTTTTACTTTAGTTATTTACTTTCAAGCATTTCATGCCTCTCAGTTGTAATATATAATATAATTTTTAATTTGATATTTAAAAATTTATAAATAACTAAGCTTTGAACTATACTCAACACATTTTTTTATTGAACTCAGATAGACAAATTCCAATCAATTTTCTAGAAAGACACACTGAAAATTATATACATTTATTACAATTAATTTTTAAGCATTATCAATTTGCACTTAAATTAACTAATGTAATTAGGAAAAAAACGTATTCGAAACTAATTTACAAATTGCGAGGAAGATAACTAGTTAAAAATGAAGGTCTAACAATAGCTTGTTATAATGAACTAAATTAAAGCCTAAACCTAGTTAAAATTAATTGAACAGAAATAAATTAAATAGTAAAGTAAATTGCTTGATTTTTTTTAATAAAATAAAATACCATAGACACATCAAAGCTAAAATTTTTCATTTCTAATTAAGTACTGAAACATTCAAATTCTAAACATAAAATTTTTTTTTCATGCATGATAAGGGATTAAATTTTCTGCTTTAAAACTAAGTTATTTAAAAATGTAATAAAATTTAATTAGTCTTCAAATATACATTAATTGTATGATTGCTTTTTAGCTTATTTTTAATGCTGTAAGAAATCTTAGCGGATTCGTATACAAAGAGAGATATCCCCAAAAAAATTTTTCGAAAAGAATAAAATGCACAGTTTTCAATATTATGGTGAAACCACCATCTTACTAAGCTAATCGAAATTTATTTAGAAAATTATAAATGATTGAAATTTAGGAATGAATGTAGAATTTTAATGGCATGTGAGCCGGAAGAGGTTCTATTTCGCTAAACACTCACAATATCACATGCAAAACAACAAATACAAACTGTGTCATAAACAATATCGGAATTTTTGAATTTATTGGAGAAAGTCAATAATTTTAATGGCTCATGAGCAGGCAGGAAAAGCTTCAATTTCGCTGAAACTGTCGCATGCAAAATAACGAATACAAACTGTGTCTTAAACAATATCGGAATTTTTGAATTTATTGGAGAAAGTCAATAATTTTAATAGCACATGAGCAGGAAGAAGTTCTATTTCGCTAAACTCTCACAATGTCACTTGCAAAATAACGAATACAAACTGGGTCATAAGCAATATCGGAATTTTTGAATTCGAATTTATGGGAGAAAGTGAATAATTTTAATACCACATGAGGTTCTATTTCGCTAAGCACTCACAATGTCACTTGCGAAATATCGAATACAAACTGTGTCATAAACAATATCGGGCATTTTTTAATTTAATTTATTGGAGAAAGTCAATAATTTTAATGCGCATAGGCAGTAAAAGGTTCTATTTCGCTTAAACTCTCATAATGTCACATGCAAAATAACGAATACAAACAGTGTCATAAACAATATCTGAATTTTTGAATTTGAATTTATTGGAGAAGGTCAATAATTTAAATGGCACATGAGCAGGAAGAGGTTCTATTTCGCTTAACTCTCACAATGTCACATGCAAAATAACGAATACAAACTGTGTCATAAACAATATCGGAATTTTTGAATTTGAATTTATTGGAGAAAGTTAATAATTTAAATGGCACATGAGCAGGAAGAGGTTCTATTTCGCTTAACTCTCACAATGTCACATGCAAAATAACGAAAACAAACTGTGTCATAAACAATATCGGAATTTTTGAATTTGAATTTATTGGAGAAAGTCAATAATTTTAATGGCACGTGAGCAGGAAGGGGTTCTATTTCGCTTAACTCTCACAATGTCACATGCAAAATAACGAATACAAACTGTGTCATAAACAATATCTGAATTTTTGAATTTGAATTTATTGGAGAAAGTCAATAATTTAAATGGCACATGAACAGGAAGAGGTTCTATTTCGCTTAACTCTCACAATGTCACATGCAAAATAACGAATACAAACTGTGTCATAAACAATATCGGAATTTTTGAATTTTAATTTATTGGAGAAAGTTAATAATTTTAATGCGCATAGGCAGTAAAAGGTTCTATTTCGCTAAACTCTCACAATGTCGCATGCAAAATAACGAAAACAAACTGTGTCATAAACAATATCTGAATTTTTGAATTTGAATTTATTGAAGAAAGTCAATAATTTAAATGGCACATGAGCAGGAAGAGGTTCTATTTCGCTTAACTCTCACAATGTCACATGCAAAATAACGAATACAATCTGTGTCATAAACAATATCGGAATATTTGAATTTGAATTTATTGGAGAAAACCAATAATTTCAATGGTAATATAATGACGAAATTAGGTGTGGCTGGAGTTGCATAGTATAATTGACTAATTGAATGTTGCGATGAAAACAGGATAATAAAAAAGACAGTTGAGGATGTAAACTGGATCATGATTATAATAAAATTTTTATTAGTAGTATTTGAAGAGCTCTAGATGCCAAATTATATTTTATCCATAATAAGACTCTCTAAGTTAAATAAATTTAGCATAATAATATTAATAAGGGCTGCCTAAACAAAAGCCAAACTAAAAAGTGATTGAATTGTTCCCAACAGACAGTTAGGAGCATGCGAAGAGATCCATGGTTGGTGATTTTTATTTTATTTTATATTTTATAACTGTCGCTGAACAGCCGACCCAACTTTTGGGTTTACGATTACTAGTGTTCAACTCCGTAGCCTCGTAATTTTGAACCCAATCCAGAAGACAAGGAAACTCCTGGATCAAGTATTGGGAAAAATTTGCTTTCGTGTAGGACTTTTTGATGGAACTAACCCGCATTTGCGTTACATGGGGAGGAAGACCACAAGAACCTCCCATGGTTAGCCTGACGGCAATGGGACTCTAACCCATGATCCGTCTACCACAGAGGATATTTCACATCAGCACTGTGATTGGTGCAAGCCGGATGCGAAATTCGTATCGACCAGCCATCGCCGGGATCCAACCCCAGTTCACCTCATTGGAAGACGAACGCTCTATCCCCTGAGCCTTCGCGGTTCATGGTTGGTGATTTATCGAAAGATAGCATAGCCAAAAATAAAGCCAACCACCCATAATCAATTTCGAATTTTAAAAAAAATTGACGAAGGCGAATCACCAAAACGACAGTGAGAATTATAGTATAACCATGTAACTGAAACATTTTTGTGATAAGAAATAAAGACTTCTAAATAGATTTTCGCTTTCGATTTAGTGAATTAATGAATCTTACATTAGTATTGAAATAAAAAGTTAGCCGTTACATTGATCGCTAAGAACAGAATAAAATATTTTATATTCGCTTTTTATAAATTGTAATAAAAATTGTAATAAAAATTTAAATAAACTGTTTAATTTAAATAAAAAATTCGATTTAGAATGATTAAAAAAAATAAGTTTAAGAAATTAAAGAAATATTAAAATCTAGGAATTATGTAATGACTATTGTGGCATCACAGACGCATAAGACAAATTTTTTACATACTGTTAGAAAAGGATATACGAATTAAAGCTGTGTCATAAACAATGTCGGAATTAAACTGAAATTTATTGGTGGAAGCCAAATATCCTGGTGAGTCTAAAAAATATGAACTTTTATTTTCACCGACTAAAAAATAATGAGTACATTATTAAGGGTGTTCCGTATAGACTGCTTTTAATGTGTATTTTAAGTATCCTTTTAGGATTGTGCTTATTCCTTTTACCTTTTGTACTTAATACCTTGTACATAATGTCTTTTAATAAATGTAAGTGCATTTTTTAGTTTGTTAGAGGCCGTAAAATGTAATATAAAGCTAGTCTATAATTTTCACGACTTGTTATAGGCTAATGTTATCAAGTTTTTTGATTATACCACTAGAAAGGATTTCTAATATTTTTAAATGTTTTATAAAAATAATTTTAAAAATTTACTTATAAGTATCGAATGGTTAGAGAGTTGTAAAAGTAACAAAACCACAAAATATTCTTTTAATTAAGAAAACATCAACAAATAAACTTTTACATTTACATATGTCGCGATAAAACAATGCTAACAAATCAAATTTGATTTGCATTTATTTTTATTGTTTCTTTATAGTGCACGACCTTTGAAAGGTCATCAAAGCTCTTCAATTTTAAAATTATAAATTTCAAACGCCCGGCATTAAAAAAAATCGAATAATAACTGTAAGGGTATTAATTTTGTTTGTTAGAAGCCGTAAAATATAATATTATCCTAGGATAAGTCTTATCACCACTTATCATAGGCTGATGTCATTAAATTTCTTAATGACATCGTTTAAAGCGAAAGAGCTCGCATTTTATGGCCACTTTGAGCAGTGAAAGTACGCATTTTAATGTCTCCCCGCTATCAGGGTTGTTGTTAAACTTGCTTAAACAACTAATTATAACAAATATTGGATTGAGTGAAATACTCAGTGGTACTTTATTTTCAAGATCTCGACTTCATTAATTTATGTTCGTCGTTGTAAAAGAATTATTGCTTTTGTAATGAGTTGGTAAATAATTAATTCAGTTGCTGGAATGTGTCAAAAACAGGAGATGCCGTTTACTGGAAATATCTTTTTAATTATGGTTTTTGAGAAAAACGTTAGATTTAATGTTATGTAATTTTAAATGTTGTAAGTGAGTGATGGCTTTGCTATGAAGTTTTGAGTAAAAAGTAAATAAAAATATTTCTTCAAGAGGAGTTGTATGTATGTTAAATAAATTTTAATGTCTAAAAACATTCTGATAAAGTTACGCTTAGAAATATGGTTAAAAATATCTAGGCTCATGATTATTTTTGGACAGTTTTTAGAGAATTATTCATTTATGTTTTTAGAGTCCCTTTCTGACAGAAAAAGATATTTTACTTTATTTTACGTTAACTTACAATTTGTCAATTGAATTCAGTTCAGAAACTTACTAAAATATTTAGGTTCATGATTATTTTAAGACAGTTTTCATAGATAAATTAATTTATGTTTTCAATATTCTCTTCAAGCAAAAAAGGATATTTTACTTACGCTAGGATAACCTACATTTGTCAGTGGAAATTGTTTTAGAAAGTTGCTAAAATATCTAGGTTCATAAATATTTTAGGACAGTTTTCATCGATAAAATCATTTATGTTTTTAGGATCCCCTTCAGACAGAAGAAGAGATTTCATTTATTCTATGTTAACCTGTGTTAACCTGCAGTAGGTAATTAAATTTGGTTTAAAAAACTTACTAAAATATCTGGGTTCATAAATATTTTAGGACAGTTTTCATCGATAAATTCATTTATGTTTTTAGAATCCTCTTCAGACAGAAGAAGAGATTTCATTTATTCTATGTTAACCTGCAGTAGGTAATTAAATTTGGTTTAAAAAACTTGCCAAAATATCTAGGTTCATAAGTATTTTTGGGCAGTTTTCATCGATAAATTCATTTATGTTTTTAGGATCCCCTTCAGACAGAAGAAGAGATTTCATTTGGCAATTAAATTTGGTTTAGAAACTTGCTAAAATATCTAGGTTCATAATTATTTTAGGACAGATTTCATTGATAAATTCATTTATGTTTTTAGGATCTTCTTCAGACGGAAAAAGAGATTTCATTTATTCTATGTTAACCTGCAGTTGGTAATTAAATTTGGTTTAGAAACTTGCTAAACTATCTAGGTTCATAAATATTTTAGGACAGTTTTCATCGATAAATTCATTTATGTTTTTAGAGTCCCTTTGACAAAAAAAGAATAATTGGCAGTAAGTAAAATAGCTTTTCTATCTAAATGGCACAATTAACTGCAAAGTTTAGTAAAAATATACTTGAATTCGGGTTGGCTCTGATATTAAAATAATTTGTTTGGTGTAAAATTCGTTTGTCATTTCGTGGCTTTTGAAAGATAAAAAAAAGAAAAGAAATTAGTACCTCACTCACTGTAGTAAGCTACTGTTCTTAAAATCAGCATCTAAAATCTACAACAACTCTAAATTAATGTATATGAATATTAAATTTTTAAGCATTTAGTTTTATTTTGTTTATAAAAGGTTTGAAAAATATAAATAACTGTTCATTTAATGCTAACGATAATTTTCAATAACTTTCGCTTACAACTATTCTCAGCATTTTTTCATTCTTTAAATTTTGAATTTTAATTTGATTACAATTTGAAATTTACAACAAGTATGTATTTCGTAAAAAATTTATTGTTATTTTTTCTCAAACTCTTACACATTCTTACCATACCCTGTCTTAAATCTTAGAAGCATAAATATTCTGAGCACAAGACGACAATATTTTTAGTGAAATGTTTCTTTTGCATTTTACGGTTTTTTTGAGCTTACAGATTCTATTGTGTTAAAAATTTACATTTTTTTTCCTAGCAGTTTGCTTTTGCTACAAATAGAATTTTTCTCACGTTTCTTGTTTATGCAACAGTTTAAATACATTTCATGGTATCATATCAATGTTTGATGTCTTGTAAATACGAGGGATTTTTTATTTTTTGTGTATATATAACATAAACATTTACGTTTCACTACAAAAGAATATATATATATATATATATATATATATATATATATATATATATATATATATATATATATATATATATATATATATATATATATATATATATATATATATATATATATATATATATATATATATATATATATATATATATATGTTCACAATGCCTGTTTTGAATTATTTTCTTATTTTTCTTATTTATTTAAAATTGTATACATTGTTTACATTGTTTAATTTGATACTTTGAATAATAGGTATATATTTAGCATTATTTTTTTTTTACTTTTTCTGAGTATATTATGAATTTTGAAGTTATATATTTTTTCAAGGGATAACTAAATATTCGAAAGAATCGGTCAAATAGTACCTGTGAAATTTGATTTTTAAAATACGACTTTCTTGAAATTTGATTTTTCAGGAACTATTCCACCAAATTCACTCAAATTTTTTATTTCGTCATATAAAATTACATTCTTTACAATGATGTGAAAAAATTATACCTTACAATTCAATATTTTTTTATTTAATTCTAAATAAAATAATAAAAATACATAATTTTTCGCATGGAATTCTCTTTTGATAAATGAATTTCATGATTTTGTGCAAAAATGGCGAAATACACAAAAAGTAAAATTTACATTAAGAGGTCAAACTTTGGAAAAGCTCTCCTGCCCCAAACTATTGGGACCATATTTCCCAGATTGTGACTACCCCCTATGTTTTGGGGCTCAAAAATCCGAATCCGTCGAAAAAAATAGTGTGTTTATTCAGACAAAATACGTTTTTGTGTCTGATTTCGTAACTTAAAATATTGTCTACTTTAACCCCTTGGGGACGGGTGATTCAGAAAAGCATTCGTACAAAATCAGAATCAAGTTGCAATTAAATAAAAAATGGTAACTTAAATGTATTCGTTACTAATTTTACAGACTTACTTTGCTTTTATTTTAATTATTGATAGTTTAATCATATATATAATCAATGATAATTCAATGTATAACTAAATAGTTTTATTTTGAACAAAGTAATGGTGAATTAAATAAATCAAAAAATTATAACTCCGCCCACAAATAAACTGCTAAAGAAATACTTTGATTACCAGTTTTATCTTCTTACCCTGATTGATACGGTTTTTTGCTGTCACGTATTTGTGACAGTCGGCGCGAAAGGGTTAATTAACTAACATATTTGAGATCACTCCCTTGAACCATTCAGATTGAGACCTAGAACGCGAAGATCAGATCAAAAGTTATTCAGGGTGATCCGTTTTTTATTTTGCGTGCTTATGAATCGTATCTGCTTATAAATTATTATTAAAATTGTTTGTATGACCTTGCATACAAAGTTTGTAATTCAGATTTGTAACGGCAATACATACTTTTGAGCGAGAAGCTAAATGTTATTTTCTAATAAACTTAACTCTAAGGCATTAAAAAACAACTCTAAGGCATTAAAAAACTAAATTCAAAGGTATTAATAAGCTGGAAGCACTTGAAATTAGTTATTTATAGAGATTTTCGATTAGTTGGATACTTGCACTTCACGATGAAGAAGATCACGAATACCCATACGTGTGACCAATAGCGTCAGAGATAGCTGATCGTTTATTTGCAAAATAACGTGTTAAAGTGGAGCTAAGTTTAATCACATAAGTTAGAATGCAAATTAGCCTGGTGTTAATTAAATTCAGTCACGTAGCGCATATCAAATTCTTTGAAATATAATGCTTTCTCGTCTACATCCTTTACTTAACTTAGATTTATTATTTGTTTATGTATTTTATTGTGACTGTAATATATTTTTGTTTTGCGGACCAAGCAACGTCGATGCGTAATTAGTTTGTTTATGTTCTACATGACTTCGTGGCTGTCTTTGTGTTAAGTAAGAAATACATAGTGAAAGAATTGAAATCTTTGTGAAAGAATATAGAATGTGTCACTTAAAAGAATTTATTTTTGACGTGATTGGCTTACTCGAAATAGAACGGAAAGAACAGTTACTAATGTAAACAAATGTCACGTTTCAACAACCAATCAGTATGGAGATACCCACTATACGTCACTTACATGTATCCCATTGCTGCTCTTTTTAGCAACGTTCTGTACCCATTAGTTACTAAAGACAAAGGCATATAATTTAACTAACATGTCGATCGTATGTACTGATACTAATGATCTAAAAATTTAGTACAGAATAATTGTGTACTAACAAAGTAGAAGTTTATTAAGCTTGCACTTGAGAGGGTTGTTACGATCAATTAAAAGACTATCATTAAAAATACTAATAGGGCTTTTTCGATTACTGTACTTCCTCAGACAATATCCATTTAACCCAATAATAATTAAAGAAACTATCCCTTGAATTATATATTTTCTACTTACTAGCTATCCTTTATATCAATGTTAGCAGTACGTGAATCACAGAACTCTGTGTTTACAGGTATTTCGCTAATCACTTTTTTTTTCATTTTAACAGAAGCTGACAAAAATTTAAAGAAAAAATAACAATAAACATTCATAGATTATATTTCGCCAAAATATGATACTTATGAAGCAGTGGTTTAGAAATCCAGGTATACTAAATTTTATTTAAATCGGTTTAAATTTGATTTTGATTTTTCAAGACAATATCATTTTTAAATCTTCTGGTGCTATTGGTGATGAAAACGCTGGTTGTTGTTTATATTTTTTGTTTATATACAATTAGTAGGCGAATTGGAGAATCTCGTTCGTTGGAATACACTATAGTCTAGTTGAAAAAGCCAGCTTGATATTTTTTAATGCTTAAAGTAATTATTTCTAAACACTTCTTATACTTTTTTAGTAGTGTTTAACAATAATAAAATATCATTTTAGAGGTAATGTAAAGTTCTGGTCTCTTAAAAGTTTTTTTTTTAAAGATAAATAGCGAATACTAATAAACCAGAAATTTGTTTAACTAGCATTTCATTTGGTTGGTATGATAAATATCTCATCTTACATCACTTAATTAAATGTAAAAATTTTAAAAAAATATGTATTTTTTATGCCATCTGATTATTCATTATTTAAAATACCATTGACACAAAAATCACAGAATCCTGCCTTTACACATATTTTGCCATGAACTTTTTTATTCATTCAGACAGAAGATAATAATAATTTAGAATAAAAAATGACAAGAGAAATATGAATCTAATACATCTCGTCAGAATGTGTGTTTTTAATAGATTAAACAGAGCTGATATTTCCATTTGGCAGGCAGACAATGTTCGTGATATTCTCAGGAAATGACCATGTCATCCCGGGAAGACAGGAATTATTCTCGGTGGCACGACATGCAACAGATAGTGTGTTTTGTTTCTATTTTTTTTCTAGTAAAAAAAATTCAGTGAAGAAAACTTGATGAATAGCTTTTGTTTGTCCTGCTGAGATATAAAAACGTCACATATATTTTATATGGTAATATTTTCGACTACTCAAATAAAATGTAGGATGAATTTTGTAGTTTTATGTAAGGAAAACTGTATTAAGGGATCAATTTGAGTTTAAGCGGAAGGATTAAGTTGTAATTAAATTTGTGCTTTAAGTTGTAATGAGTGTCGCTATTTTTTTCTTACAAAATTGAAGTAGTTAAATGTATCGAATGTAGGTAAAATAACATTTTTTATTGCGTACCATAAAAAGTAGTTTTTGGTAAAGAATCTATATATGTATTTCTCTTACACGGCGACAAAAAAAGGCTCATTACAACTCCCCGAATGGCAACGCTAGAAAATCGACCAATGATTGCCTCTAAAAATGTTTCATGCCAAATCTAGCTGAGATGGCTCAACATATAGCACTTTTAAAAACGGAAACTGAAATAACCAGAGAGAGCATAAGCTAGGCAGAAGTGAGTAGTCTTTGTCGATAGATCTCCATTGTAGTATTTTGTCGAAAGCGCTTTTTTTCACGAATTTATTTGACGATATTACGAATTTATTTGACGATTTTTGATTTATATTACGAATTTACTTGTTTTACTAGAATTTCATTTGTTTATGCAGGTTTTTCCATTGCAATTCACTTATTTCAATTTTTAATAGACTTAATTATAGCCAAAATTTCAACATTTTAAAAGAGATATCAGTTTTAGAAATTTTATCTTAAGATTTTATACTATAGCACATTTCTAATAGGTTTAATAACCTGAATATAAATAACCTGAGAGCATCAGCTGCGGCAATCTCATACTATGAAACTAGGCAGAAGTGAGTAGTCTTTGTCGATAGATCTCTATTTTAGTATTTTGTCGAAAGCGCTTTTTTTTCACGAATTTATATATTACGAATTTATTTGACGATTTTTGATTTATATCACGAATTATACTATAGGACATTTCTAACAGGTTTAACGAATTACATGTCATTTATTTGAATTCAAATTTATTTTAATGACTTAGTATTTACTAAAATGATGTAATTTTTTTTTAAAAAAAAAAGGTTGTTATATGGATTTGAATGATTGTTTTAAATTCTTAGAATTTTGTGCATTTGCAATGCACCTGAGTTAGTAGCGAGCGAAGCAAACCATATAAGATTGCGTAGCAATTTTCGGGGGTTGGCGAGCGTCAGCGAGCAGGGGGCGCAGCCAACTAGTTTTTAATTAATAAGCCATTAGTTAATGTTTTTAATTAATGTTACTCATTAATTAGTCGGGCCAAATACAGTCACCAAAGTGCCACATTCCGATTCCTTTGTTTGCTATCAATTAGAAAAAGATATATTGTGGCTTATCCGACAAAGGTAATGCAATTAAACTTAAAGTTTTCCCTTTTCTCTTATTTATTTATTTACTAGCCAATTACCCATTTCACGCATATGATGAAAAAAAAGTAAATAATCAATAAATTGGCATTCATAGACACTACGAAATCATGCACAAACGAAATACAAAAATATGAACTATAACTATACTATAACATTAAACAAAACTATAAACAATATTATAACTATAAACAAAATAAATACGGTATTTTCCGATAACTTTAGCAATTGGGTACTTGCAGTTTAAGCAGAAGATCACAGGTACCCACACATGTGAACTATGACGTCAGTGCTAGCTGATCTTTTATAAGCAAAATGGCGCGTTATAGTTGAGCTAAGTTTCTCCACGTGAGCTAGAATGTTAATTAAACTGAAGTTAATCCAATACAGCTCCGTATCACTCATCGAAATTGCTGAAATGTAATTCTTTCTCATATACGTCTTTTCTTAACTTAGATTTTTTATTTGCTTATATATTTTATTGTAACTATGATATATTTTTGTTTTGTGCACCTGGCAACTTCGATGAATAATGAGTTTTTTTAAGTTCTACACGGCTTCGTGATTGTCTTTGTGTCAAGTAAGAAATATATAGTGAAAATATTGAAATATTTGTGAAAGAATCATTACGAAAGAGTATAGAATCTGTCACTTAAGATAATTAATACTTGACGAGCTTGGCTTACTCGAAATAGAATGGAAAGAACAGTTGCTAACATAAACAAATGCCACGTTTCAACAACCAATCAGGATAGAGATACCCACACTACGTCACTAGCGGGTATCCCATTTGGAAACGTTGTCCATCTATGTTACAACGTTCACGTTGATAACGTTTTTTTACGAAATATATACTTGTGTTGCATAATAAATAAAAAAATAATTAAGTATTACAGAGCGGGCAATAAACAATTTTTTACTTATTACCGCTATAAGCTTGCAAACGTCACTGATGTTATCTTTAAAATATTTGACACAACTGAATGGCCTACAGTTTAATTGAAAACAATGGTTTCCGCCAATTCAGTGAAAAAATTCCATTCTTTAAATGTCTCTGAATTTAAAAAAATCAAAAATCTAGCGTGGTAATTTGTTTATAATTGCATTCATTTAACTTCATGTTGAACGCCGTTTATTTAGAGCTTACGGTATTTCCACAATCCGGTATACAGTCACAAACGCACACAAATTCTTTATTTTACTATATATATAGGTATGTATAGGTTTTCTCAAAATGTCTAGAATGTCATTTGATATGCTTCTGCGCTAATATCCTTCATTGCATTATTGGTAATTGGAATGGCTAATAATTTTCAGACCTTCAAAAAAATGATATTTGGTTTTATTTTAAATATAGGCAGCGTTTTAAACTTCTTCAAAGTGTAAAATTTTAAAAGTATGTTTTACTTGCTTTAGAAACACTCTTAATTAATTGTAGAATTTGATGGTTCTTTTCTTTCATTTTAAAACCGTCGTTGAACAGCCGACCCGTTTTTGGGTTTCCGACTATCAATGTTCAACTGCGTAGCCTTCTAATTTTGAGCGAAAACTTAGAAGAAAAGGAAATTCCCGGATCTACCAGAAATCCTAGGAAAAGGAAATACCAGAAGGAAGGAAATCTAGTATGGGGACAAATTACCCTTTTTGATAAAACTAACCTGTAATTGCGTTACATATAGAGGAAAATCATGAAAATCTTGCATGGTTGTTTGCGCATATTTTACGTTAACACTGTGGTCGGGGCGAGATGGAAGTAGAATTCGTTGAGGTATAGACCAGTCATCGTTCGAACCTGTATCACCTCATTCGAAGGCTCTATCTGCTGAGTCACCGAGTCTCAAGAACATGTTTGGTGAAATTCCGTGAGCTTCCGTGGTCATAGAGTATCGCTTTTCCGCCAAACGGTCTGAAGCATGAAGGTTAATCGAATTCCGCTATAACTTTGGATGAATCAGTCATTTTCATTTTGAGCTATCTTCTCTTCTTTAATGTTGATTTTTATGCCTTGCTTCGTATTGAGCAGGCAATTTCGCATATGCATGAGAATAAACAAGTGTGATACCTCTGAACTTAGATTTCTCTGTTTAACACTAGATTGCCTAAGCAAGTCATTTCGATTGCTTCTAATTTCAATTAGTAAAACAAAGATGTATATAATGTACAACATAAAATTATCTTAGAAATTTGTACAACATATAATTTTTTCATTGTTAATATTTACTAATAACTTGTTATATAACTGTAAAAAATATAAAAAATATTAAAAATTAATCTTAATCTAATTTTTTTACACATTACTTATTCTTTTACAATCCAATCATTTTGACTGCTTTTGGGCAATATAGGTATATACTAAATTTCAGTCCTTCTAGTGTTAAAAACATGCTAAGATCAGTTGCCCAGTAGCAGAAACCCCTGTACTGATTCACTTATCAGATGAAAATTTCTATACTCCATTGCAAGTTAAGAAAAGACCATTGCGGTATAGGATTTAAGTAATCATACTTAATCGCATACTGTAGTTCCGTATTATTTCGTTATGCAATCATCGAAATATGCTTTAAAAACAATTTAAGGGTTTCAAAAGTTAAACATGTCAGGCAAAAATTTAATTCGTGCTATCTTTTACGATATATATCACAGATTATCAAAAAAAAATTTTTATAGTTTCGAAGTCTTACTGAAATCCTAGACGTAAATAAGGAGAACAATCATTCTTGACGAGAAACAACAGTATAACGTTACTCGAGCATAGGATTAAATTGGACCACTAAAACTTGCTGGACTTTCCCTTATTGACAAACCCTTAACAAATCAAATACGAGATAAGGAATTTTTACTTTTGTTTCACTGTAGAAGAAAATAGTCTAGAAGAAACAATATTCGTCAACTTCCATCAGTATATTTAAATGTAAATAGAAAGACGTATATTTGTTACGATTTTTAGATATCATTTTTATTGATTCTTATTACTTGTTAATAGATCATTCAACAAGTTTTGTTTTCGTCATTTTACATTTAAGAGGGAAAGCAAAAAGATGGCTGGCTGTGCAACTTTGTTTCAAGAATAGGCGATGTTGATATACGTTTGTACTGGGATCTTGGCATTCATCTGGCTTACTCTTAGATGCAAACAGGTTCCCTCCATAGGGATAATGCTTTATTCTTAACTTGCAACAAAAAATAAGATTTCTGCGCAGAGCCTGTGATTAGATATTTGTATTTACAAATTTTTGTCTGCATTGCACCACGCCATGCCGCATTAATTCTACTCACCGAGCTTTAAGTACAAAATATCATTTCGAATGTTTTAATGAAGCTGATTTTACAGTGGTTAGGAATTTGTTTTCTAAAATACATCCTGACATTTCTACACATTTAAAAGAAAATTTTTCTCAAGTTCTGTAAAATGTTATTTTTCAAGGTCCCATCGCATTCCAGCTAATAGATATTTTTATTATAAATTCAGCCAACTCTTTAAAACTTCTCAAAGTGTCAAAGTAAATGGCATCCAAAAAAGATGAGTTCCTGTTTAATTTTCTATTTTAACTCCTTCAATTTTTCCTCGAAGCTCTGACACTCGCCCCAACAAATGGGTTATGCAAATGTTCTTGTTTCAGATACATTGGAAATCCAATTTTTTAGGAAGTTAAAGTCAAGTTTTCGGTAATTTATTCAAATTTTTCAGTCAAGCTTGCAACAAAAGTAGCTTTATAAACTTGTCACATATCAGTGTTTTTACATGCATTGTGCTTTGCAATAGCTTATTTAAATTCTTTGGCAAGTTTGAAATTGTCCTTTTGAAAATTTTACACTTCGATTCTTTAAGAGTAGTTATGCTTCTCTGAGCAGTTTTGTTTTTACAAAATGTCTTCTTAATTACTATGATTAATTAAAGTCTTAGAACTGTGTGGCTGTTTTTAAGGGAGCCTTTAACAATTAAAGTGATTAATGGTTCTGGAGAAAGAAATACTACCAAGAAGAAAATAGTTTATGAATTTTTAAATTCTGTTTTTATTTTTCTCACCAGTAATTTATTTTTATTTTGAATGATTAAACTCATCTTAATTAATATTTGATCTCCGAAGCTGATTGAATATTTTTAAGTTGTTTGTCCCACAATCATAACAAGATGAATTGTTTCAATGTAATACTGTTAGAACAAGTTGAATTGTTTCTAAAATAATAAGTTGCATCTACTAAAACACGAAGATGTAATGCGTTACATAGGGTTGCTAAGATTTAATGGCTGTTGGAGCTAAATTGTTTGACCTAGAAACTATCAGATTTAATTAGGATATTCATTGTTTAGTTTTGTATAAATAATGAATGTATAGTGCGCAAAATGAAAACGATCCACCGTGAATAACTTTTGATCTAATGATCGGATTTTCGCGTTCTATAACTCAATCTTAATGCTTTGAGGGAGTGACTTTGAATATATTAATTAATTAGTGTAGACGATATTTTAAGTTACGAAATCAGATATAGAAAAGTATTTTCTCTGAATAATCATACCTTTTTTTAAGGAATTCGGATTTCTAACCCCCAAAATATAGGGGGTAACCGGAATCTGGGAAATACTGTCCCCATAGTTTGGTCAGGAGAGGAGTGGTCCAAAGTTTGGACCCCTTAATGGTAATTTAATTTCTCCATATCTCGAGAACTTTTCAAGAAAATCGAAAAATTTTTGCATACAATTATAAAACTCGTTTATCAAAAGATATATAAATGTTAGTAAATATTCACTATTTTTTATTATTTTATTTAATAGTAGTCGAAAAAGTTTGAATTGCAAGATGTGTAATTTTCTGCATCATTTTAAAAACTATAATTTTGTAAAGCAAAGTACAAAATCTCAGTGAAATTGATCGAATAGTTCCTGAGAAATCGAATTATAAAAAAGTCATATTTTTAAAATTCGATTTCTCAGGAACTATTCGATCGATTTAGATCAAATTTTGTATTTTGGCATTTAAAATTGCATTCTTTAAAATGATGTAAACATCTTTACATCATTTTAAATATGTTTATACATAATAAATCAATAAAATATAAAAAACAATAAATACTTACTAAAAGTCATTCTTTGCATGGAACTATCTTTGAATAAGCGAATTTTATAATTGTGCGCAAAAATTTTCTAATTTGCTCACAAAGCTCTTGAGATATGAAAAAATACTCAAAAAATAAAACTAACATTAGGGGTCCAAACTTTGAACCACTCTCCTGATCGAACTATGGGAACCATATTTCCCAGATTGCTGGTCAGAAATCCAAATCCATCAACAAAAAAAGAAGGAAAAAGGTATATTTATTCAAAGAAAGTACGTTTCTGGGTAATTTAAAATATCGTTTGCACTAATTAATTAGCTTATTTGATGTCAGCCCCTTGAACAATTAAGATTGAGTCCTAAGACGTACAGATACGATCATTAAATCAAAAGGGGGTCCGTTGTTTATTTTGCACACTGTACCTACTACTGACGCTGGGTGGCTGAGTGGTAGCGCTTCGCGCTCTTGTGCCACGTGTCCTAGGTTCGATCCTCGGGCAAGGTGAACTCAGCCTTCCATCCCTTCAGTGAGTCGATAAATGAGTACCAAGCATGCTTGGGAACTAAATATTGGTTGTTTTACGTTCGGCTGACCACCTAACGGGAACCTGCACTCCTGTACCTGCACCCTAGAGCCCAAGGTCAAGAAAATTGAAATGGGCACAGTAGGACTTGGCCCTCAATGGGCTATCCCGCCACTGAGTTTAGTTTTTAGTTTCTACTACTTACTAGTGCCTACTAAAACAGGTTACACATGTTTACTCAATAGGAAATTTAGAGTTACTAGAATTTCAAGGAAAAAGAAGCAGACATTTCTTTTTTTTTATTTCAATTTATGCAAATTATACATGTAATTTTTATGGAATGTAGTCATGGCCTCTCACTTATATATGCGAATTATAAATTTTGAACCAAACGTTTGCATTGAAACTAATTAAAAGAATTAAATTGATATTATATACCTTAGAAATATTCGTATGTAACAAGTTATGATAAAATTTCATCCATTATAATAATAATGTAAATTATTTTATACGAAGAAATCTAAATTACTTGTGAATAGTTTAACAGACTAAATTTACTGTATGTAATACCAAAATATTCTTACAAATATAGCACAAGTTCAATCAAGACAGTTTACAAACCATACCTCTGGGGTTACTGATCAAGGAGTTTCCTTGTCTGCTGGATTGGTTCAAAATTACAAGGCTGCGGAGTTGAACATTAGTAGTCGTAAACCCAAAATTGGATCGGTTGTTCAACGACGGTTACAAAATAGAATAAAATCAAGACAGTTTGAGCCATGATGGCTCAAGGTATAGAGCGCTTGTTTTCCAATGAGGTGAACTGGGTTCAAATCTCAGAAATGGCTGGTCAACACGAATTCCGCATCGGCTTGCACCGACCACAGTGCTGACGTATAAATATCCTCAGTGGTAGGTGGATCATGGGTTAGAGTTCCCTTGCCTTCAGGCTAACCGTGGGAGGTTGTTGTGGTTTTTCCTCTCTATGTGACGCAAATGCGGGTTGGTTTCATCAAAAAGTTCTCCGAGAAGGCAAATTACACCCAATACTTGATCCAGGAGTTCCCTTGTCTTCTAGATTAGGTAAAATAATACAAGGCTACTAAGTTAAGCATTGGTAGTCGTAAACCCAAAACTGGATCGGCTGTTCAACGACTGTTATAAAATAAAATCAAAGACTGTTTTCATTATTGAAATGCACTTTTCGTGCAAATTTGAAATTTTTCCTTAGTTTTTTTTTTTTTTTCAAGATTCTAATCACACTCAAGATCACTGTTTACATAAATTATGCATTTAATCACTCAATCGGTAACTTTAGGAAAATGTAATTTTCTATTTAATTTAATCTTTTTCTTCCAATCAAAGTTGTAAATTAGGGAGGGGAAATATTTTTCAGCATTTCATGTAAATGTAATCTTGTATTTAATTTAGTCTTTTTCATCCAATTAAAGTTGTAAATTAAGGAGAGGAAACAATAGTGTGCTTTTTCAGCATTTCAGTTTGCAAGACAAATTTTTGCATCATAAGATTATTCCAGATGTCTTCCATATGTGACATCGTTAAAAAATGGAATATTTATTTACAAAATGTTTGTCAGAAAGGGAATTTTTTCGTTGTCTTTTTTAAATATAGTTCTCTTTTTTTTTTAAATTTTCGTATTACGCTTCTTTTTTTTGGGGAGGAGGGGGGATTTGCATCATGTAAAATATTTAAAGCTCTCATCCCCTTAAATTTGCAATGCATTGTAATATACACGAATGATTTAAACTGAATAAATTTCTGATTTCAAATTTTTTTTTTACAATTTTCCCTTATCAACCATACACAGCTTTTATACATTAAACCCTATATGGCAAATTCTCTTTCTATAACATTAGAACTCAAAATAAAGGAGTTCAGCTACACCCAAACTATGAAATTTCTAAAAGTAACTTTTTTTTCAAAATACCGAACTGTAAAATTAGGGCAGTGAGGACTTGAAAGCGACGTAGTCTTTGTATCTTGATCCTGATTGGTTGTTGAAACACGGCATTTGCTTACGTTAGCAACTATACTTTCCATTCTATTTTGAGTGACTTAAGTCCGTCAAATATCAGTTCTCTTAAGCAACACATTCTATTTTCTAACACAAAGATTCTTACACAGCTATTCTTCTTCAAAGATTTAAATTCTTCCACTATATATTTCTTACTTAACACAAAGACGGGCATGTAGAACATAAACAAACTAATTATTAATCGATGTTGCCAGGTACACAAAAAATATATATATATATCACGGTTACAATACAATGCATAAACAAATAATAAATCTCTGTTAAGTAAAACACGTTGGCGAGAAATTTTTTTATTTAAACAAATTCGATGAGCGATATGGAGCTGTATTTAATTAACTTCACTTTAATTAACATTCAACTTATCATTTAATTAACATTTAATTTAACATTCAAACTTATGCGGAGCTACTTAGCGCAACTTTAACACGCCATTATGTTCACAAACGATCAGTTGGCGCTGACGTCATAGGTCACATGACGGTCACATGATATCAGTGATTTTCTTCTTCTTGAAGTGCAAGCACCCAATACACTGCTATTTCAGAAAGTGAAATTACCCTTGTCATAATTTGCTTTCGATTTGATATTTCAGAAATAAAAGAACAATTTAACATTTTAAACATTCTCAACTTTATAGTTTCCTCTTTGCTTAACTGGTTTAATTTTTTTACTATTCTTTAAATTTTAACTTACTAGAGTAATTAAAAGAGAATTAGGAATAAAAGGTTCCTTGTGTGGCATCATGTCCTGTGAAATCGATAGAGAGAAAAATGCAATGTGTATTTATCCTACTTTAGTACACAAGTTCGAGCCAAGACTGATATCAGAAATTAAAAGTTAATAAGATGGATTTTTGCTTTAACATTCCCATATAGTATTATACTTTTGCGCATTTCCTTCGAAACCAAACGAACCTCATCGCCTGTTTTTTTTGCCAAGGATACATCAAATTGGCAATTTGTTAGCATGTGTTCTGGCATGAGATAAATATAATTGATTTATATTTCTGTGTAATTGAAAAATCAACGTAAATGCTTTACGAAGGGCTTACATTTAAGTTTTTTTTTAAAATTGCTGGGCAGTATTTTACATGGAAAATTTATTTATTTTCGTAACCTGCAAAACATCGCTTAATTCTGTTCTAATGATATTGTACTGTCAAAAAGTTAGTTAGTAAATTGCTTATTACTTTAACACTTCAAATTCCTTATTGTGCTTACGTGTCCTTTTCAAGCCAAACGAACTTTATTAAGTCCCTCCCTCTGAAACCAAACATATTTTAATGTTTCTTTTTTTTTTAATCCAGAATACAGTTCATTGGGAATTTGTTAGTATGTGTTCTGATGTGAGCGAAATATAAAAGATTTATTCTACCGTGTAATTGAAAAAAAGAACGCAAATGCTTCACGAAAGACTTAAATTATCGTTTTCTTTTCTTTTCAGAACAGTAATCTCTTCTCCGTGGATGATTCATTTATCTTCATAATTTGTAGGACGTTGCTTAATTCCGTTCTAATAAGATTCAACTGTCAAAAAGTTAGTTAAATATGGCTTATTGGCTTAGCATTTCAAATTCCTTTGTTTATGTGTTCCTTTAAAATTAAACAAGCTTTATTATGCTTATTTATAAAAGTCCATTTGAAACCAAACAAACTTTGATGGGTTTTTTTATCCGGAATACAGTTAATCGGTAATTTGTCTCCATGTGTTCTGATGTGAGGCAAATCTAAATGGTTTATTCTGCCATGCAATTAAAAAAAAAACTAAGTACTTCATAAAAGGTTGCACTTACGTTTTTTTTTCTTCTTTTTCTTTTCGCAATTGCCTAGCAGATCCTAGATGATCTATTTATCTTTATAATCTGCGCGATATCGCTTAAACCCATTCTAATGCGATTCAACTGCCCTTACTTATCGAAGGATAACAAATAAAAAAGAATTGATTTTACCCACAATTTCGGCACACATCAACGAGGTATGTAAGATCCACATTAAAATACACGCTCTAACATAGTAAAATTTACACCAAAAAGCAAATAATTAATAAAGTAAAACATTTGCTAGCAAAAATACAATAAACAATAAAGTGTATCACATTGTATTTTTAAGAAACATAAAATAGTGACAATGTCAGTAAAATATGACTTATCGCTTTAACATTTCAAATCCTTATTGTGCTTATGCATGTCTAACACTCTCTTTCAAATCAAACAAACTTCATTATGTCTTATAACATGTGTAAAAGTCCCTTTGAAATCAAACAAATATTATCGTTTTTCTTTAATCCATAATGCAGTTAATTGGCAATTTATTGTGCTTTTACATCTGTAATAGGCTTTTTCAAACCAAACAAACTTCATTATGTTTATACCATGTTTAAAAGTCCTTTTGAAACCAAACAAATATTGTTGTTCTTTTTAATCCATAATACAGTTAATTGGCAATTTATTGTGCTTATACATGCGTAAGAGTCTCTTTCAAACCAAACAAACTTCATTATGTTTATAACATGTTTAAAAGTCTCTTCGAAACCAAACAAATATTATTGTTTTTTTAAATCCATAATACAGTTAATTGGCAATTTATTGTGCTTATACATGTGTAACGGTCTCTTTCAAACCAAACAAACTTCAGTATGTTTATAACATGTTTAAAAGTCCCTTTGAAACCAAACAAATATTATTGCTTTTTTAAATGCATAATACAGTTAATTGGCAATTTATTGTGCTTATTCATGTGGAATAGTCTCTTTCAAACCAAACAAACTTCATTATGTTTATAACATGCGTAAAAGTCCCTTTGAAACCAAACAAATATTATTGCTTTTTTAAATACAGTTAATTGGCAATTTATTGTGCTTATTCATGTGCAATAGTCTCTTTCAAACCAAACAAACTTCATTATGTTTATAACATGTGTAAAAGTCCCTTTGAAACCAAACAAATATTATTGTTTTTTTTAATCCATAATACAGTTAATTGGCAATTTGTTAGCAAGTGTTCTGGCATGAGGCAAATATAAATGGCTTATTCCCCGTGGATAATTCATTTATCTCCATAATCTGTGGGACATCGCTTAATTCCTTTCTAATGAGATCCAACTGCCCTCACTTATCTCATCGGCGTATAACAAATCGAAAGGACATGGTTTTACCATCAATTTCGGCATTCATCAACGACATATGTTCTTTTTTTCCCCTTCCTACATTCTAACTTATTATATTCTCTGCAGGGCCGTAACTTCTTCCACAAAAGAAAAATGTAATTTCTCTTTCGGTTGTAACCATTCTCTTCGCTTGTAACCTTCAGATCCAACTTTTACTAGAGCAAGGTAAAAGGGGATGAAATAAATTATCGTCTGGGATAAAGAGTAATTTATTTAAGGTTCTTTCTCTGATTGTTAAATTACTGGCAAACTTTACATTTACATTTTCATTCGAAAAAATTGAGGGGTATTTTGTAACAGTATCGGTTAAATAATTAATTTATCACCCAAAATCCATGTTCCATTTAATTAAAGCTATTTTATTTCAAGAGCGAAAATTATGCAAACGATTCAAAATTTATTAAATTTAAATCGTTTTCTAATTTTTACATTTAATTTCTAATTTATCGTTTTCTAATTTTGATGTTTGAATAAATATGGTGTACCAAAAATTTTTTTTATTCCCGTTGGATAATTTATTTATTTGCAGCAAGCTTAGATATGAATACTTATGTATACGCCGTAACTTCTACCACAAAAGCAAAATGTAATTTCTCTTTCGATTGTAACTATTCTCTTCGCTTGTAACCTTCAGTTGAAGCTTTTACTAGAGCAAGGTAAAAAGGGATGAAATAAATTATCGTCTGGGATAAAGAGTAATTTATTTAAGGTTTTTTCTCTGATTGTTAAATTACAGCAAACTTTACATTTACATTTTCATTCGAAAAAAATTAAGGGATACTCTGTATAATTTTGTAACAGTTTCTGTTAAATAATTTATCACCCAAAATCCATGTTCCATTTAATTAAAGCTATTTTATTTCAAGAAAAAAAAATTATGCAAACGATTCGAAATTTAGTAAATTTAAATCATTTTCCAATTTTTACATTTAAACTTATGTTTGAATAAATATGGTGTACCAAAAAATTTTTTTATTCCCCGTGGATAATTTATTTACCTGCATCAAGCTTAAATATGAATACATATGTATACGCCGTAACTTCTTCCACAAAAGAAAAAAAGTAATTTCTCTTTCGGTTGTAACCATTATCTTCGCTTGTAACCTTCAGTTCCAACTTTTACTAGAGCAAGGTAAAAAGGGATGAAATAAATTATCATCTGGAATAAAGAGTAATTTATTTAAGGTTCTTTCTTCGATTGTTAAATTACATGCAAACTTTACATTCACATTTTCATTCGAAAAATAAATGGATATTCTGTATAATTTTGTAGCAGTTACTGTTAAGTAATTTATCACCCAAAATCTATGTTCTATTTTATTAAAAATATTTTATATTGAGAAAAAAAATTGTGCAAACGATTCTATATATTTCTAAATTTAAATAATTTTCTAATTATCACATTTAAGCTTTTGTTTGGATAAATATGGTGTACCAAATTTTGACTTAAAAACTATTGTATGATACAACATAACGGAGGAAATATTATAAGCACATATTAGGTTGCAATATTTTACATAATATAAAAAATATGGATTTATCAATTGTTTGTAATTTAACATTAAAGCTCAAAAGGATTACAGAAACAGTTGATTCACGATTGCGGAAAATTTTCAAATTTAAATTAGATGATTTAATTTGAATTTTCAGCAAAATTGAGCAAATGTGAATTTTCTGCCGATAAGTCTTTCATCTATAAAAAAAAAATTTGGGGTGCTCTGAACAAATTGAGGTGTTCTCATAGAAAATTTATATTAGCAAAAAGGAAAAAAAATCTCAGCACCAGGATGTGACGTGAAGGATCGAATTTGTTATTTTACAGAATATATGTTTTTGTATGTTTTGTTTCGTATGTTTTGAATGTATATATAATCCCTTGAAAAATTCGACTTTTAACTTTAATTATAAATATGGACATTTTTTGCTAGTGCAAATTACTTGAAACATTATGAAATTTAAAACCATTTTTAAAACTTATAAAGTATCCGTAAGTGGTTATCTCAACATACATTTTTACCGTTATTAAAACGATTAAAAAACCAATTTTCTTAATTCTGAAAAAACTCCAAACAATTCTGTACAATTTATGCATATTAAAACATTTAAATTCAAAAATTTTCTTGAATTTAGAAAAGTTTTGTCGAAAAATAATCCAATATTCCACTGTTCCAATATTTCACCGCTATTCTTAACATTTCTGAAGCTTTCAATTTTTTTCCATTGCCTTTATAAGTACAAAACACGAATCTATCAGAAAAGAAAACTCATCTCAACTGTAACACAACGGCTTTCTTTCATCGCAAAAAGAGAGGAAACATGCGTGAGAGGGAACTCTGATGCTTAAGAAGATGAAAGACGGAGGAATAAAAAAGCACGCTTGCTTATAGCTCGCTCAGCCTCTATTACAGAATACAACTCTATGCAAAGCATAGTTTGCTCTCTGCCAGATATGTTGCTTGTACTTTGATTTGTTTATTTTTATTTATTAAATCTAGTCATTAATGATTATCATCCAAACTGTTTCCCTTTAAAACTTTTATTGCCATGTAGTGTCTATTTCCTGTTTTCAAAAATGAAAGAAATCTTATCTGGAACAATGTTTTCTTCAGATAGTGTTGCAAAAACAGCTGTCGAGAACTGACTCAATGGACAGGGGCGTGCTTTCTAATGAGATACAGGTTAAATCTTTTAGTCCTGAATTCATGCAAATGCCTGGATAGGTTTGGTGATAAACATAAAATTGACCTGCAAGTATATCTCGTCGGTGAGATTTTAAATCCGGACACGGCTCAAAATGTGTGTTTACGAAAATGGACACAGCTTAACATGCGTGTTTTGGAGATAATAGATACAGCTCAAAATGCATGTTTACAAAAAAAGGACACAGCTCAATATGAGTGTTTAAGAAAATGGACATAGCTCGAAATGCGCGTTTACAAGAATGAACACAGTTCCAAATGCGTATTTATAATAATGGCCACAGCGAAAAATGCTCCTTTTTTTTTTAACAAAGAAGCTGAAATTTAACATCTGAGCTAGCTAGTGCGTGCATACTTTCCCTTACTTATTTAATTACTGAGCATAATCGTTACGGGCCGAAGTCCCAGAGTTCCGAGTTGTGGTGGTTAGGCATATTATAGATGTAACTTTTAAGGCGACGTTTACGTATTCACATCTCAAAACGATAAAGTCATTTTTAAAACTATGAATTCCTACAACGTAAATTTACTACCATTATTATAAATTTATGGTTCCCATAGCCATTCTGTAAGAATAACTCTTGACTTTAAAGTCTTTCCAAAAAAATATTAATTTAATAAAATGTGCCAAGTGATTTATGCAAATTTATGATATCATATTACGAATTTATTGGGATTCATTAGTTTATTTTTTAAAAAAAGAACAATATTAATAAAAAAAGTTTGGGCCGGGATATCCTGGTTGGTAGGGCATTGGGCCCATGACCAAGAGATCCTGGGTTCCACTCTCTGCGGAAGAAGACTCTCCATATAGTAAATGGTGACTAATGCACGTTAAATCTGTCGAGTTTCAAAGTCCTCCATGTTCCCATAACGAATCATACCGCTGGGGATCCAGGAGTTTCCTTGTCTTCTGGATTGGTTCAAAGTTACAAGGCTACGTAAATGAACATCGGTAGTCGTAAACCCAAAATTGGGACGGGCGTTCTACGACAGTGATAAAATTAAATAGGACAAGTTTGAAAAACGGAATCAAAGACTATATCCATTTCCTAAAACCTGGATTTCGAGTTGTGATCCATTTCCTAAAACCTGGATTTCGAGTTGTGATCCATTTCCTAAAACCTGGATTTCGAGTTGTGATCCATTTTCGTAAACACGTATTTCGAGCTGTGGCCAGATTTAAAAACACATTGACGATCGCTTCATTATACTTTGTACTTCTTATGTACTGTTAAAAAAACTTAAGTACTTCTTTTAACTTTTCGGGGGGATTCTTTCGAGTACATGATAAGCAGGTTCAGAGAAACCAAAATATTAATAAAAAAAAAAGCTCATTTTAGTTCAAAAAAATTCATTCAATAATTATTCGACATTTCTTTTATTTTACACTTCTGTGTTCAGTTAAAAACATTTTAGTACGTTTGTTACCTTTTTTGGGGGATTCCTTCGAGTAAATGATTAGCAGGTTCAGAGAAACCAAAATACAGAAAAAATAATAATAATTTCAGTTTAAAAAGAATTATTCAATAATTATCCCAAATTTCTTTTATTTTGCTCTGTTTGTACTCTGTCATAAAATATTTAATATTTTAAAAATTGTTTTTTAGGGGGATCCTTGTAAATAATTAGCAGGATCAGAAAAACCAAAATATTAAAAAAAACTCATTTTACTTGAAGAAAATCCATTCAATAATTATTCAAAATTTCTTTTATTTTGCACTTTTTGTGCTCGGTTAAAAACATTTTGGTACGTTTGTTACCTTTTTTGGGGGATTCCTTCGAGTAAATAATTAGCAGGCTCAGAGAAACGAAAATACAAAAATAAAAATAATAATAATTTCAGTTTTAAAAAAATTATTCAATAATTATCCCAAATTTCGTTTATTTTGCAGTGTTTGTGCGCTGTCAAAAAATATTTAATACTTTAAAAATCTTTTCTTATGGGGGATCCTTGTAAATAATTAGCAGGCTCAGAAAAACCAAAATATTAAAAAAAAAAGTTTTAGACGATGAAACTGTTATTCAAGCCATTATTCTGTCATTGTTCAAGTTTTGAAAATTCAGAGAGCATTTGTCTGGGTTTGAAGTTTCTTCTCCTTTGACTTACAGTAAAAAGGTTGAAACGACAGAGACAGTATGGACAGAATTTCAAAGCGAAACGAAAAAATTCCACTCATCTTCACTCAATTCTAAAAAGAAGAGTGCATCCTAATGCAGCAGAGGTACTCTTCCAGACAGGAAAATATTTTTGCCTTGCAAAAAATAAATTCTTGAAAAATGCAGCAGAAAAAAGATTTGAAAGAAACTAATAAAATAACTATAATAATGCATTTAACCCTTCAATTACCAGGGAGAAAAATTACAAAAAATATCAGTAAAAACTTTTGAAATTTTGATTTTTTTTCCCTTTTAAATATTTGAATTTAGTTAATCTTAATTTCCCTTTTTTAAAAAGGAATAAATTGTTATTTACATACAGCAGCACCTAAGGCAAGGCAAACTAAGCTAATTATTCTATAACTTGGAGTTTTAAAATTAAAAGAAAATTACTTCCTCTTTTCCAACACTCAAATAACTGTTTGCCTTGTTAATTAATTTTAAACAACTTTTTTAACTTCACAAATTTATTCTTTTGAAAATATACTCGTTATTTTAAATGCGTAGATAAATTAATAACGCATAAGAAACCTGTTCGTTTTCTACAATGTAATTTTTGATTACTTCAAATACGTCATTTACTGTAGCATTATTAGAAATCCTTCTTAAGTAAAATTAAAAGAATTTGTTAAGAAATTAGGATTTAGAAAAGCCTAAGTAAATAGTTTAGAAAAGAATAATTAATAATTAAATTTTGAAAAGCCTTTCTCAATGAGCAAAGTGTTTAAGGACCTTAAGCAGAAACATAATTAAAAAAGAAAAAACTGCATCAATAAATTAAAATCTGCGAAAAATGTATTTCTTATTCAAATTATACATTTAATATAATTAAATTTTGAAATGATAAATGTTGATCTAAGAACCAATTAACGTAAACTAAATAAAATTTTAAGTTATTTTTTTTTTAAAACTTGAATTACACCTAGAAAATTAATATGAACTAATAAATTTATAAATATTTTAAAATATAATTCATTTTAAAACTAAATTTAGGAAAATGTCATAAATGTCCTGGTAGAAAATGATAAAATGGGCCTCGTACTGTGCAAAATCATTCTGCATATGATTCTAATTTAAAAGCATTTTCTATAAAAAAAAATTAAAAAAAAGGACAGAGTGGCAGACTTAAATTCTAAGAATGGGCAATTACAGCATTCCCTAAAATTTTAATTTTTCAATTCTAACTTATAGAACATTCTGTCCTGAACCAGTAAATCTGATTGTTTCCTCACGAAAATACCTATTTATTTAGTTATTAACTGTTTAAGTTTCTCTAAAAAGGCTTCATAGGTATTACCATCAAAAACGATTCCTGGTTGATTGTGACGTCACTTGTGCCGATGGGAGATACATCTCCGCTATTCTCAAAGCAGCTCCGCTATTCCAATGCTGTTATAATTTGGTGTTCTCTCTCATTTTGTAATTTATACTTGATATTAATTTTGTGAACTGAAATTACAATTTATGAGTGTGCGTAAAATGGAAGGTTTTCAAAAAGCCCAGTTGGATAATAATCTACCAAAAATAACCGAGGAAATGATTATGCAATTTTTCACAGCAGATCAATATTTCTTTTCGGCGGAAATCAGAGAAGAGAAAATTCAGTTATTCCTGTGACTGTGAGTTTTTAATTTTCTGATGATTTTTTATTGATTTTCTTTTCGTAATTTGTTTATTCTTTTGAATGTATCTTGTTTTTCCTGGACTTCTATGCAAAACCATCGGGGTACTGAGGGAGAATTTTTAAGCTTTTGCTTCTCCCTCAAATAGAAATGGTTTTGTTTTTAATGGCTACCGGGGCCGGTACCCCCTGAAGACGTCGGCTTCGGTGGTCATATTTTTATTTTATTTTATTTGTTTCTTGTAGTGATATTACAAACTAACTATTTAATTTAATAAAAAGCAGAGACGGATTGAATAAGATGTGTTTTAATAGATATTGGACTAATGATATAAATACCATAAAAACAGATCAATCCATTTAAAAATAATTTCAGTGTTCGAATATTCAGGTGATATCCTTTAATTAGGCGAACTAATAATTTCAGCTGAAAGATTTATTTTATTAAATTTGAATTTATTTTTATTTAAATAAATAACTACTCAAAGGAACTTCTTTACTCGTTCTAACTTGAATGGACTAGAGTGTTGACGTAAAATATCTTCCATGGTAAGCAAGTCTTTATTGAAGTTCCCATTCCGTTCGGCTAGCCGATGGAAGTTTTCATAGTCTTCATCTCCATTCTGGATTAATTTCACAGCAGAAGAAATAATTCATGTTCTTAACACAGAAATTTCTTTGTCATTGCGTTGAATCCAACTTTACAGTTATTATTAAATATCACACATACGTTTAGGTAGATCAGCTCCTCGAAGGCGGTAATAAAATGAAATTCAAACAATCCAGAATTTCAAAGGAATCAAATAAAAAATTTTCTGGCTAGAAGAAGCTTCAGAAGTTCTTAGAATACACGATTGACATCGAAAGTTTATTTTCTTTTAACCCCAAATGACAAGGACGAAAAAGGGTGAAGCGACAGCCAGGACAAGACTTGAAGGCAAAGTAAAATAAAATCCATTTATCTTCACTCAATTCTAAAAAAAAATAAAAAAGGAAGATACTTCTCGATGCAGCTGCTGCACTCTCCAGAAGCGAAATCCTCTCTCCAAAAATAAAAAAAAGAAGAAGAAAAAAATTAGGAAAGAGTAAAACTAAATTTGTTTGAAGCAGCAACATGACCGTAATAATGTAAGAAAAATTCCATGGTTAAAAAAAAGTCAAGTTCGCTTCCATCCTAGTTGAATCAGTTAGACCCGGGAAAGTATTACTTTGCCATTTGTCTTAAAACGCCATTTATTTTGCCGTTGTGCAGACTTTGTCAATACACGCTGTACTGAAGTGATTTTGTTCCTATTTGTTGCTCATATAACTTATATTTAGTTTAAAGGATGGCCTTCAATGAAAATATCTTTGTAAAAGCACTGACAAACTCTGACGCCTTTATTTTTAACAGCAAATTTTATTTTATATTATAACCGTCGTTGAACAGCCGACCCAATTTTGGGTTTACGACTACTAATATTCAACTTCGTAGTCTCGTAATTTTGAAACAATCGAGAAAACAAGGAAACTCCTGGATCAGTACCCCCAGATGTATGATTTGTTATAGGAACATGGAGGACTTTGCGACTCCACGGATTTAGCGTGTATTAGTCACCATTTACAACACGCCTTTGGCCGGCCTGAGATCTGACCCACGAACTCTTGGATATGGGCCCAGTGCCCTACCAACCAGGCTATCCCGGCCTACGAGCAAATTTAAAAGAATCGAGAAATAAGTAAAAAAAATCGAAACTATTCTTTCTTTTATAAATTTGTTATTGTAAAAGAATGAAATCAAAGAGTGCCAATAATCTCCGGTGCATATGAAATTTAACAGAATCGCTTTGTGGTATATACCAAAGAAATAGGAATCGTGATAATACCGTGAAAATCGATATGTGTTGGAGATTATCGACACTCACTAATTTCAGTCTTGCATGCTAATAAATATGAATATGTGTTAAATATCAATATTTACTTAATACCAGGAGCGCTAACTAGTTCAGCATTTTTGTAAATTAAAAAAAACTCGATTCTTGACATTGTTTTAGTTCGTGTCAAAAATTTTAAAGGAAATAAAAGCTTATATTATAATTAAGACCAACTTCAGCCAGGATTAAAATCTCCCCCCCCCCCCAAAAAAAAAGATCGAGTTGTTAAAAGCCGCCGGATTGTAAATTAGCTACCGGGCAAGTATATTCTGGAAAATGACTATTATCTTTAAAGAAACACTCAGTGTAAGGATTAATAAATGCATACCTGTCATTGCCCCATAAGCAAACCCATGGAAGTACTAGCAAGTGTATAACGGACGATGTATTCCGTGAAAATGTATACCGGCAAATTTAATGAGCCTTTTTAATCATATTTATCAAAATAAGTTATTAATAATGGCTGGTTTTTAGTAATAATAACCGGATAAAACAGATTAATAATAATTCAGAGATGTGTTAGTCATTTTATGGTATTTTTAAATCTAGAAGATTATTATGGTTAAAAGATTTGAGTTGGTTATTAAATTTGATCAGTATTTCTGAAATTGATATTTTAATTTATCTTAATCATATATTATTAATATCCGATAAGTAATTAATACCAAACAAATATTTAGTATCAAATAAACATTTTAAGAAAAATATCAATTTAAATCTAATAAATATTGAGCACATTCGCGAAAAGAAGTACTTGAATGTCGAGTTGTGGCATCGAGCAAATGTCAACATTCATTACATCACAGAATTCCACGGAAACATATTCACCGAATTATATAAAATTTTGTATTTCAGACAATTGTTATATAGGCTAATATCGCACATTAGGAAATTAAAATAATATCGTAGTTCTGTGTACTAATCGTTTTAGATATTTCAGCAAAAATGTAAGATTTGCATTAAAATCTCACGATCCACGGCTTCTTAAACTCGAGTTCAGTTGGCCCTGAAATATTGTAAACTTTTTTTTTTATTTCCGACATACTATATTTTTTCTTGGAAAAAAAATAGGAAAGCATAAATTCTCATTTACTGACTAAAGAAACAGACCGAAACTAATTTTAAATACAGTAAAGTTACCAAAATCTTTACTTTCCCAAATTGTACCACCTCTTATTTATATAGATCTCGGCTTCTTGACATAACATTCTTTTAATTAGTCGTGTAATTTTCAACTCGATCATGCTCAAATTCGGCGAGATTTAATTTATATCTGTGAGATGTTCTAAGTGTCATACTTGAATAAAATTGAGATTTCTAAGGTAGTCTTAGTCTTATTCAACTCTGCATCATTCATTTAGTTTGCTAATTCATTAAATTTCGGAGATCTCCGTGGATGTAGATATTGAGCGACAATCTTTGAATGCTTTCACAGTGAAAGAAAGTCAAAGTGCATTTAGCAACAAATCAGTTGGCGAGCACTTCAGAAAACAGTTTTGGCAGCAAATTAAAATGCCAAGAGTAGGAACATTAAAACGTGAACAGTTTATAAAAGTGTTGAAGACTTATCTTGCCGCGCAATTGAAAAATCGGCGAAAGTGCTTCATCCTATTCGAGAAAAGTTACTCGAGAATTATTCTCGTTCCATTGCTAATACCATTAACGCTAAAATAAAATTTCCAATAACTGATAAAATAGATTTTATTTTCCAATAAAAAAAATTTTTTGCAGTTGTGGTAGCTTACCATACAGAAATGCCAACTATATATAATTTATTTTATTATATTGCTTACGTTGCGTTTTTTATTGCACGGCAGCAGAGATTTCGGAAAAAAAGGGAAGGCAGAATATATTTATTTTTTCAAACACGAAAAATACAGCGTTTATACTTTTTAAGCTGATTGTCCTATGAAATTCGCTAAGAACTTCCATGAGCTCAGCTTTCCATGATCGTTTATCTTATTTTAAACATTGCAGCTCAAATAAATCAGCATCTATTGCAATTAATACCAAAGACTAAATGAATTTCATTGCTCTGACTTTTCTGTTATTAGACTTGGGAAGTAATGAATAATTAATTATTAGACTTCCTTATTGAAAGAATACCAATAAAAATAAATAATTCAATCTCTTTTTAAGATCTCCATTTACGAGAAAACTTTTGTAGGTGATAAAAACAGTTTCTTATTGTGATTGGTAACTGCAAAGAATTAAACTTTGGTGAAGAGGATAATATGATTACCTTAAAGTTAACCTTAGACAAATCTTAAAGCAAAATTACGTAGATAAATTTGTCACCTTTTTAAATGGTTCTTTATGAAAACAAAGCATATAAAAGTTAGTCCAAATCAAACCGCATAAAAATAGTTTTCAAAGCTACTGAAAATTCAATGGAAAACACCAAATTTTAAGCTTAGCTGCCACCATTCAAACTAAACACTTTGAAGCAGTAGACGTAGCCAAGGGTTCTACCCTGAATACGAGAGTAGTTCATAAGAATTCCTCTTCAGTATTTTATCAAATGGCATCACCTGAAAAAGGTAAAACGACAGCGACAACCAAGAACAGGCTTAAGGGCAAAGCGAAGGGAAAATCTATTTATCTCTACTCAATTCATAGGAAAAAAAAAAGGGGGGACGCTTCTCTATGTGGCAGCTGTTACCAAACTGAAAGCTTTCCAAGAGCAAGAAAAAAGGATTTATAAAAGCTATTTTAAAATAAAGAAATAAATAAAATGGAATTCACTTCCAAAGTTGCTACCCGACCTTAATAGAAAAAATATGTTTCTTGCTTCTGCAAGAAGCAGGAATTCTCTCTCTCCTTGCTGAATAAACATCAGTTTCGAAGGAACTATTGAGGCTTCTTTTAAAAACTGATTTGAACTTATCAACCCAACTTCTATAGTACAGTTGGGAAGATTTTTAGTTAAGTTACCTTTTTTTTAATTTAAAATTACTTGTTTTTAATTAGTATGCTAATTTTCAGTGTCAGAAGAATATAAGTCTGTCGGTCAACCATACAGAATTTTATTTTTATTTCTAAATACAAAAAGTATGTTTTTCTTCATATTTTCATTCTTAAATTACAAACGAAGGTTGTACGCTATTGAAGTTTCTGCGTCTAAAATTTTAAATGGTAAAGTGCTTCTTGCCTCTCCATTTGATAAAGTTTGACCTATAAATGTATCTAAACATTTCATGTTAAGTTTAGTCAAATTTTACACCGCATAACTAAAAGCGACTCGGGCCAGAATGTGTGTGAAATCATTATAAAGAAAATCATCACTACAGTTTTCAATTTATTCATCCAGTACGTTGAGGAACTTTAGTAAGTCTTCCAATGGATATGGGCCTAAAAATGTTTAACTTCTCTGATTTCGTGGGTATTCTTCTAATGGGTGGTTTATGTTAAATTTACCTCTACATGATTTCTCATTATGATTTGCAATTCTTGTAACATTTCGTGCACCGATAAACTTGTCAAGTTAAATAATGCCAAGCTGAGGAACAAAAACTAAAATTCTACATAAGTAATAGTAAGTACCAATTTTTACTGTATCAATTACAAACTGATTCTAATACAACTGAGTGTTAGTCATAAAAAGCTGATTGATACTTTTAGTATCAGTTAATTAAATCAGTTAATTGGATAAAGTACTCCAGTGCCGGGAGCAAGCATACTTCTAATAAAAGAAGAACAAAAGCGTTATCATCCAGTGGATTCCCTGCCATTGTGGTATTTACGGTAACGAGCTGGTGGACTTCCTTGCTCGAAAGGGCTCTCAGTTGATTCAACCAAATTGTCCTGCAATGTCCTACCACTCCGTAAAACTATATTTAAAATACATAATGAAAATGAATACCACTTCTTAGCTATGAGATAGTTTTAAGAATAGGAACTGGAGTGAGACAAATTTAGAGGCAATACAAGACAAGCCTCGCCGAGATGTTGTAGCCCTCTTTCGTCTCCTAACAGGCCTGGGAGAACACTTGTGCCGCATACATATATATGAACCATTATGATTGTCGACTATGTGATTCTAAAGAACCTATGAACCGAAAGCACCACCTCCATCGCTGTTGGTCACTCCACGAAAATAATAATAGGGAATAATAACAGAAGAACAGTACAGAAATAATAATCATTCAACTGCTACGCACGCATGATAACACTCATCAAAATTGAATAAAAAATAGTTTTATAAGGGGTATCACCAACTCGTACAAAAAGATAGGCATCACACCGTGATTTCACTCTAGAAACATGGTAGATTATCAATTTCTGTGAAAATTTCCCCCATTCGTTAAAACAGTTTTCAGACACTAGATGGTTTTTGGAAAGGAGTTTTATGTTGCAGTTGCCCTTCCCCAAAGCGCCCTAGTCTACAGAGTAGAGGTCTGGAGATCAGACTGGCCAAATCATCTGACGAATATCTACATTTTTCAAGAAATGGTAGATCTAAAGTACTCTTTGTGGTATCGCAATGTTATCAATTAAAATGAAATCAGAGCCCATTGCGCTATTGAAAAAGGAATGTAGAGATCCAAGACCCCATTCCTGTACATCACACCAGTCATAGTATCGCTTTCAAAGACATTAGGGGTGTACGGGAATCCTGCATTTCACTTGCTGAGACTAGAAAACCGCGGTCGCTATAAATAGAAGGCAAGTAGCGGGTCCTTGGTTCTCTCCACATGAAAGTTCATCGAGAGTCAGTGGTCAAGCTAAGGCTGTTACTCATCAATGAAGAGAACATTAATCCGTGCTCTAATATCTATGATATCTGTATCATCCTAGGCGGATTCTTCTGTTAGCAGGACGCAGACAGCTGGTCTTCTAGCAAACAATTCTCTCTCTCTCATGAAGCCTTCTGGAAACAGTAACCCTTGAAGTTTGGCGTCCTCTGGCCGTCTGAAGAGAACTGAAAAGCTGTAGCATCTTTGTTAAGTCTCGATGTTATCGACAAATACTGATCTTTGTTTGCCTTTGTAGCTCTTAACGGACCATGGTCAGGTTTTTTCTCGACTGATCCGGAATCCTGAAAAAATTTCCCGAGACGCTGGGTGTTAAATTAAATTCTTTACAAACCTGACCTGCTTCAAGCCGTCCCACAATTAGTTATTTCATTCCATCATCTAAACGTTGCTGGTTACTCAATTGTGTTGTTTGAAATTAAATTAAAAGAATCGATTAAGTGTGCTGCGAAAAAAAAATGTCAAGAAATTCAGCAAGATATTCAAGCGATCGAAATGCAGATTTTGCTTATAAACGCAATTTCTCTACTACCTTCGCCCACACACGCGCGTACGCTTACATATCCGACACACACGATTCGCATTTTTGTTTTGAAGATAATTATTCGATTAATTATTTTCGATTAATTATTTTCAAGATTAATAATTTTTGATTAATTATTTTCGATTTCGATTAATTATTTTCAAGAATTTCGAAATTTCTTTTAATTTTGAATACCAGTATAAATAGTCTTTTCTTAGGAAATCTTCAGAAGCGGTTCTAACGCATACAGACAATTCTAAAAATAGTCAGGTTACAAATAATCGTCACATTATTTAATTTATAAGTCCTTTAAGCAATTATTTTTGAAAGTTTCTCTTACAAATTATTTGAAACAGATTTTGCCAAAATTCTTAAGATTTTGTTTTCATACAGCTACTTAACATTCAAAATGAAAATCTCACCAAACTGAAATTGCAAATCTAGATGAAAACTACCCTCTGAATTCTAGAGTAGTTCTGCATTTTTTCTATTTAATATTTTTGAGATGGCATCACCTTAAGAAAAAAAGTAAACGACATCGACAGCCAGGAACAGGCTTTAAAGGCAATGCGAAAAGAAAAATCTACTTATCCGTCCTGAATTCTGGGAGAAAAAAGGAAAAACGAACACTCGGATGCGGCAGCTGTAGTAACCTGAAAGCAAGGTAAAAAGGATTTATAAGAGATATCTCAGAATGAAGAAAATAAATAAAATAGAATTCACTCTGGAACTGCTACACGACTTTAATATAAAAGATGTGTTTGCTGCGAACAAATACAGTGTGAAAACCTTTATTCCTTATTCAATAAACAACGGATTGAGAAGCGTTATTGAGATCTTGCTTTGAAACAGATTTAAATTTTGTTGCAATGTGTGTAGCAAAATAGGATTTGATTTTGGCAGCATACTTTGTATATCGGTGAAGAATTCGATTTGTTTCGGAATGAAAATGATTTATTTTTAAAGTAAATCTAGCACTTCAAATATTTCTTATAAATGCAATAAGATCTTAAATTAATTCGAATATAAAACATCAATAATATATCGTATATAAATGATAACTCAGAATGAAGAAATAAATAAAATAGAATTCACTTTGGAATTACTATACGACTTTAATATAAAAAAGATGTCTTTGCTATGAACAAATACATAGCGGAAACCTTTGCTCCTTATTCAATAAACAACGGATTGTGAAGTTCAATTGAGATCTTGCTTTAAAAACATATTTAAATTTTATTTGCAATGTGTGTAACAAAATAGGATTTGATTTTGTTAGTTATGTTTTGGTAGCATACTTTGTATATCGGCGGATGATTTGATTAGTTTCCGAATCTAAAATATAGGTTTTTAAATTAATTCTGATATAATGCTATGTTTATAGCAAAATAGAATTTGATTTCGATAATTTTGTTTTTGTGGATAATTTAACTTGTTGCCATCTTGAGAGAGTAAATAAAATAGGGTTTTAAATTATTTTCTAATATAAAATATCAATAATAAATAAAACTTATTTTTATTTGGAGCTATAAGAAATTACTACATTGCTATAGCAAAATAGAATTTGATTTTGGTAAATTTGTTTTTGTGGATAATTTGACTTGCTGCCGTATTGAGGGAGTAAATAAAATAGGGCTTTAAATTATTTTCTAAAATAAATATCAATAATAATAAATAAAACATATTTTTATTTGGAGCTATAAGAAATTACTACATTGCATAGCAAAATAGAATTTGATTTCGGTAATTTTGTTTTTGCGGAAAATTTGGCTTGTTAGCATATTGAGGGAGTAAATAAAATATGGCTTTAAATTATTCTCTAAATTAAAATATCAATAATAATAAATAAGACGTATTTTTACTTGGAGCTGTAAGAAATTATGCTGCAAAAGTGAAGAAAATAAAATTTGATTTATCTTATGACAGAAACTTTATTAAAAATATGAAATTAAAGATTTCTCATAGTTCTCATTCTGCATCAGAACTAAAAGAATTCCAGCAATTTTTAATGTGGCTTAAAAAATGCAAGAGAATTTGTATTTCTAATGCTGCATCAGAATTTTTATAAAAAATGTAGGAATTCTTTCATTTTTTATACTGAATAAGAAGTGAAGTTTTACATTCTTAATCTGCATTTAAAAAAAAGAAAAAAATTTCAGTCAATTAACGACAGAATGATAGATGCTAATGCTTTCTTGTCTTAACAAATTTTCAAAATGCAATAGGTATTAAAATAAAGAAGTGCTTTTCGTAATCTTGTTGTTTTGTTTTTATCATATATTTAATACAATAATGAAGGATTTGCTTAGTTTATACAAAAAAAGAAACATTTCTGATAGAAACTGAATTTCCAACTACAATATAATATAATAACGGTAATATTATGTATGTAAGAGTAATATAATATCTATCAAAATCGGATTTGTTTTCGGCTATGTCGTTTCAATTTTGTTTCTATGAAATATTTTGTAAATTGTAAATTTAAAAGAAAATATATGTTTGCAGAAAATATATGTAGAAAATATTTTGTAAATTTGAAAGAAAATATATGTTTGCTAACTGAGTAAGAAATATCAATAAAATACCATAAGCGGTATTGTGTTCTAAAGAAATTAAAATTAAAAAGAATTTGATTGTGATATGCCTGAACCTTGATAAAATATTTTGAATGTTGGATTGTTGATTTCTTGCTGAAATTCGTCTAGTGAAGAAACGTTTGTTCTAAAATGATTTAATTTGTATAGAAATGTTTTGTAATCAACATAGTTCTTGCCTCGAAATATTGTTATTATAAACATCCTCTCGTATAGAAATATTTCCCTAATTGTCATTGTCTTATAAGGAAATGTTTCTCTAATTAGCATTATTTTGCATGGAAATGATTTTCTGACGAGTTTTGTTATGGATAAAAATATTTTTTTCTAATTACCCTTATTTTGTATTGAAAGATTTTTCTAATTATCATTTTCTTGCGTCGATATATTTCCGTAATTACCATTGTCCTTTATAGAAATATTTTTCTAATTAGCATTGTTTTGTATGAAAGTGTTTTTTTAATTCGCATTCTTTTGTACAGAAATGCTTTTTATTGCTAGCTTTGTGTTTGCACAGGAATATTCCTCTTGTTTATCAGTGTCTTATATAGAATTGTCTTTTTAGTTAGCATTGTCTTGTATAGAAATATTTTTTTCTAATTAGCTTTATTTTGTATAAAAATGTTTTCTAATTAACAATGTCATTCGAAACATTTCTATAATAGACAAAATATTGTATAGAAATGTTTCTCTAATTATCATTGTCTTGTAAACAAATTTTTTTCTAATTAGCATTGTTTTGAATCGAAATTATTTTCCAATTAGCATTGTTTTGTATAGAAATTGTTTTCTAATTGATTTTGTCACATATAGAAATATTCTTTCGAATTACCTTAATTTTTTATTGAAAGATTTTACAAAGTAGCATTGTCTTATATCGACATATTTCTGTAATTACCATTGTCCTGCATAGAAATGTTTCACTAATTATCATTTTCGTGTAATAAATGTTTTTATATCCAGCATTGTATTGTATAAAAATGTTTCTTTTTATCTAATTAGCATTCTATTGTATGGAATTATTGTATTTTATAACTAACATTGTTTTCGCGTAGAAATGTTTTCCTAGTTATTATTGTCTTATATAGAAATGTTTTCTAATTAACATCGTCTTTCATCGAAGCATTTGCATAATAACCATCGTCTCTCATAGAAACATTTCTCTAATTATCATTGTCTTGTAAACAAATTTTTTTCTAATTAGCATTGCTTTGAATCGAAATTATTTTCCAATTAGCATTGTTTTGTACAGAAATTGTTTTCTAATTGATTTTGTCACATATAGAAATATTTTTTCGAATTACCTTAATTTTTTATTGAAAGATTTTACAAATTAGCATTGTCTTATATCGACATATTTCTGTAATTACCACTGTCCTGCATAGAAATGTTTCACTAATTATCATTTTCGTGTAATAAATGTTTTTATATCCAGCATTGTATTGTATAAAAATGTTTCTTTTTATCTAATTAGCATTCTATTGTATGGAATTATTGTATTTTATAACTAACATTGTTTTCGCGTAGAAATATTTTCCTAGTTATTATTGTCTTATATAGAAATGTTTTCTAATTAACATCGTCTTTCATCGAAGCATTTGCATAATAACCATCGTCTCTCATAGAAACATTTCTCTAATTATCATTGTCTTGTAAACAAATTTTTTTCTAATTAGCATTGCTTTGAATCGAAATTATTTTCCAATTAGCATTGTTTTGTACAGAAATTGTTTTCTAATTGATTTTGTCACATATAGAAATATTTTTTCGAATTACCTTAATTTTTTATTGAAAGATTTTACAAATTAGCATTGTCTTATATCGACATATTTCTGTAATTACCATTGTCCTGCATAGAAATGTTTCACTAATTATCATTTTCGTGTAATAAATGTTTTTATATCCAGCATTGTATTGTATAAAAATGTTTCTTTTTATCTAATTAGCATTCTATTGTATGGAATTATTGTATTTTATAACTAACATTGTTTTCGCGTAGAAATATTTTCCTAGTTATTATTGTCTTATATAGAAATGTTTTCTAATTAACATCGTCTTTCATCGAAGCATTTGCATAATAACCATCGTCTCTCATAGAAACATTTCTCTAATTATCATTGTCTTGTAAACAAATTTTTTTCTAATTAGCATTGCTTTGAATCGAAATTATTTTCCAATTAGCATTGTTTTGTACAGAAATTGTTTTCTAATTGATTTTGTCACATATAGAAATATTTTTTCGAATTACCTTAATTTTTTATTGAAAGATTTTACAAATTAGCATTGTCTTATATCGACATATTTCTGTAATTACCATTGTCCTGCATAGAAATGTTTCACTAATTATCATTTTCGTGTAATAAATGTTTTTATATCCAGCATTGTATTGTATAAAAATGTTTCTTTTTATCTAATTAGCATTCTATTGTATGGAATTATTGTATTTTATAACTAACATTGTTTTCGCGTAGAAATATTTTCCTAGTTATTATTGTCTTATATAGAAATGTTTTCTAATTAACATCGTCTTTCATCGAAGCATTTGCATAATAACCATCGTCTCTCATAGAAACATTTCTCTAATTATCATTGTCTTGTAAACAAATTTTTTTCTAATTAGCATTGCTTTGAATCGAAATTATTTTCCAATTAGCATTGTTTTGTACAGAAATTGTTTTCTAATTGATTTTGTCACATATAGAAATATTTTTTCGAATTACCTTAATTTTTTATTGAAAGATTTTACAAATTAGCATTGTCTTATATCGACATATTTCTGTAATTACCATTGTCCTGCATAGAAATTTTTCACTAATTATCATTTTCGTGTAATATTTTTATATCCAGCATTGTATTGTATAAAAATGTTTCTTTTTATCTAATTAGCATTCTATTGTATGGAATTATTGTATTTTATAACTAACATTGTTTTCGCGTAGAAATGTTTTCCTAGTTATTATTGTCTTATATAGAAATGTTTTCTAATTAACATCGTCTTTCATAGAAGCATTTGCATAATAACCATCGTCTCTTATAGAAACATTTCTCTAATTATCATTGTCTTGTAAAGAAATGTTTTTTTAATTAGCAATGTATTGTATGTAAATGTTTTTTTTATAACTAGTATTGTTTTTGTATAGAAATGCTTTCCAAATCAACATTTTCTTGTATGGACTTTTTTTTCTAATTAGCTTTGTCTTTAGTAGAAATGTTTTAACTAATAGGCATTTCTTGCTTGGAAATATGTTTCTAATTATAATTTTATTGTATAAAAATGTATTTTTAAAAAACACAAATTAAATAGTTCGTCGACATTCAAAATAATTTATCAAAATCAAAACTAAACAAGCATATCAAAATCAGAATTAATTCATTTATAAAGATTTTTTAAAATTTAATACCACTTCCCAATTTGTTGTTCTATCATCCCATAGAGTGTCTTTCTCTATTAATAAGACAGTCTGCGTAAATAGGATTGCCTTTAAACACAGTTTAATAAAATAATCTGAAAAGTTTTGAGATAAAAAAAAGGAGCTGAAGTGCCTGAAAAGGCAGAAAGGTAAAAAGAAATGAATTTGAACTTAAGTGCTTCAATCTGTTAAGATAAGAAGGCAATTTCCCTTACACGATCAGAGAATTGCCCAATTTGAGAGTTACAACATTACGCTAGTTAAGAAAAAAAAAGTCATTCCTTATAAAAACTATTCAAGAATCTCAACAGAATATAGCAAAATGATCAAGGGAAAAATGATGTTTCTAAAATTACTATTAACCTGTAATTTGCCTCATTTTTAAAAAAAATGAAGAAATAGAAATATCTTAAGCTTTTTATGCTCTTGTATAAGAAAAAGCTGACAGCTAAAAAAAATGTTAACATCTTTATAGGTACATTTTTTGTTGTTTCGAATTTCGCTATTCAAGAGGATCTGGAACCAAAGTCATACAAGTTTGGATTTAGAAAAATAATACAATAATACTATTAATTTATTTCAAATGGTGGGGTTTTTTTTTTACGTTTTTTTCTCAACTAAAAAATAAAGCATTCACGCAAAAGCCCGTTTTAGATCAGGGAGGCTTAGACTTCCAAATTTTGTAACTATTAGCAGGATGGTGAATGTGGTCATCATTACGCTTCGACCTCCTTTACTTCCCAGATCAGCTAGTACCCAGATCAATACCTGTCGAATGGGGGAGCTATAAGCCGCCACCGGGGACCAAACCCTAGTACCTTACAATGAAGTTCTGAAGCACACCATTGAGCTATCTTTTTTTATCTATCTATTCACCTACCTATGCATTTATTTATTTACTTTTGATGAATTCAAGTGTTTGAACATTTACTTTAAAACTTTCTTTCAAACAAAACTATTGTATAATTATGATTTTAAGATCTGCTTTTGCGACAATATGTTTCTTTATGATTCTTTTTTGTTATCATGTTAATACTTTGTATGTATTTTTTTAACAAGAACTCTGAATTACCCTAAATATTAATATTGCACCTATGTTTATGTATTAAACTTCGAAAAATATATTTAAAAGTTTAATATTTAATTTAAAAATAATGAGAAGTAGAAATTATAAACTTACGAATCTTAAACTTTTTCAAAATTAGGGCAGAGAAAATCCGAGAGCATATTTCGTAAACTCTACACTTTATGCTGCAGCGCAATAACAAAAAAAATTATATATACTTTAAAAGGAAATTAGTCTTGTATCACTTTTAAAAAAATGGTGAATAGCTGTAAGCATATTTTGTTCTAAAGAAAAAATAATTTTTGAGGAGCAGGAAAAAAAAAAGAAAGAGGAAATGCACATAAATTGAGACAATAGGCATCAGTGTTTGAAAATATGCATTATATAAAATGTGAAAAGCTGGGGAAAAAATCAGCTGGTTTATAATTCAAACACTTCTTTTAGTTCGTATACATTCTAAAAAAATGGAATCCTTAAACAGCATTTTAAAAATCACTTTAAAAAAAACAAGAATCTTTCAATTTTTTTTCCAAACATTTTTCTAAATTTCTTCTTACAAAGTTTATTAATTTGCTTAAAATTCATTACCAAAATAAAAAGCACTTAAAATAACGTCATTAATGCCTTAGGCTTTTTTTTGGCTCACCAAAATTTGATTGCTTTTATTAAATTTGGAGTTTGAAAGTCAAAAGAGCTTATTAGATTAATTTCATCCCTGAGTCAGGAACAAAGAGCAATAATAGCAATATGGATTTCAAATTAATTCTATTAGACATTGTCTGTCAAGTGATTTTTTTTCCTTAAATCGACCGTAAAAGCGAAGGGAAAAAATAATAGACTCCATTTAAAACACTTTCTTTTTAACTTCTTCTCATAGTGAAATACATCGAAAGTGACAAGCATTCATTTTGCTTTTTTAGGCAATTAAATTACGAGCAGATTCCTTCGGTCGCATCTTTCATTGTCTTGGCTGTCACACAAATTGTTGTGTTAAAAAATAATCTTTCCATTTTAAGTTAGTTGTTTTTTCATTAAGGTGCCAAATTACAACTGATTTTTCTTTCAAAAAACGGTATTATGCTGACTATAAAGAGTTTTTTTAGCGATTTGGACGCATGGTTTTAATAATGCCTAGTACAAGAACGCTACTTCTAAATTTCTTGTCGAATTATATTATTAAAAATCCTAAAGGCAAATTATTTTGTTTACTTCGGCATATGCTTTTTAAAAAAGGATTTTGTTTTTGTAGACAGCTTTAATCTGAATTTTAATATTTTATCAATTTAAATTGTTTGTTTTTCCGTTTCATGAAATATTGATTAGGAAATGCTATGAACCATTTCTATCCAAAATGGAGAAAATTAAATATACGTTTTTAAACTTCTTTAATACGTTTTCCACTTTATAAAAGCTAGAACCTGCTTCAGGAGCTATCGAAAAAATTTCAAATATAAAAATCAACAAAATATAAATGCTTGAAAAACTACCATTCGTTCCATACTTTTGTATATGGTGCTGAACATTGAAATTATCATAAGCCTAAAATACAGAAATTGAATAAGTTTAAGAACAAACCCTTAATAATCAATTTGAAAATCTTCCGACCTAACACTATTTCAAATAAAGATCCGTTAAAGAAGATAAAATTATCACCAGTTCGTGAAGACATTTTGAACAGAAGTGGACATATCCTTGATTTAAAACGGGATAGCTCTAATTATATCACGCTTACTTGGGCACCCAACGGAAAATGTAAAAGAGGAAGGCTGAGACTTTTATTCCTACAATGCACCTCCATTAGAAATGTGCTCTTTCTCGTCACCATAGCAGCAGACAATTCCAGACTGGAGGAGTTTTCTTTAAGCTCAAAAGTACTTGGCGAAGATACACCCACCAAATTCTGAGCAAAGCAAGACTAAATGGATGGGAAGGGGCAAGAGGATTGGCTTAGAACAGAGGTATTCGAAAAAAGATACTTGAGGTCTTATGTGCGAAGAAGTAAGTAGGTAGGTGTAAGGTAGTAGCAGTGGTAGAATTTATTTACGCTGCACCAGAGCAGCACAATGAGCTATTGGCGATGGTCTGAGAAGCATCACTAGAGATGATCTAAAGTCATGTCATCACAATTTTGATTCTCTACAGAGGCGATGACTCTCCCGGTTTGCTAGGCGTAGGGAAAATTTGATATGAGATAACAATTTTTAGAATGAATTTTGCAGTAATCTTCAATGATAAAAAGCTAAAATGAAAATGCTATTTTATTTTATACGACAAAACTAAGAATTCAGAGAACCTTTCATATAATTTCAGATTATTATATGAATAAATTATAAAAATATTGCTTTTTTTTAAAAAAAAAAAAAGAATAATAATCTAATTCAGTATATATTGTAAAAAATTTTCATTTCATAAATATTTCTAAAATCATTATTCCTTCTAAAAATCCATTTAATAGGATTTTTTTACGGAAAAAAACGCTTTCCTAATAGCTTTTTTCACCCTCAATTTAATGTTTAGTATTTTTTCTTCAAAAAATTTAACGCTCTTAAACTAAATGCATTAAACGTCTTTTTAAGCAAATTAAGTTACATGCCTTTGTTTAAGTTTTTGAAGAAATTTATAATCGATAAACCATGAATATGAAGAATGGAAGAATTGAAAAATAAAATAAGAATTCCTTTTTTTTACAAGTGTGAAAACCATTTTCGGACCTTACCTTTTTTTTAGAATCGCAAAAGCAATCTTTCTTATGGTATTTTACTGGGAAACAGTGTACCAGGAAGAAACTTTTTCGTTTGTGAAAAGCACTAGAAAGTTTGTAACGCAAACTAGTTTCTCTACTGCTGTTTTATCGGGAAACAGTGTGTCAGAAAAAACCTGTTCGTTTAATAAAGCTAAGTTTTAAAAAGTTCGTTTAAAGAACGTTTTAACACAAACCATTTCTTCTTGTGCTGTTTTATAGGGAAACAGTGAGTCAGAAAGTAACTAGTTTGTTTAAAACAGTGCTAGATGGTTTTAGTTCGAAAATTTTTCAATGTGTCAGGAAGAAACTTGTTTATTTGAAGAGCCCTCTAGATGGTTCAGTGCTGCTGTACACTAATTAATGCATTATGTACATTGCTGTACAAAGCTGTACATTAATTAAAAATGCTTTCCAAAAGAAAAAAAATTTAAAAACAACACTTTTCAAATAGACTAAAAACTTGCAAACAATTATTTTTTACACCTAAAAAAGAAAACAAAAGAGAAAAAAAGAAAGAAAACGTTTGCCAGATGATTTAGTGCTGCTGTACACCAATTTTATAATAAAAAACAATAAAAATAATTTTTAAAAAAATAATAAATTTGAGAATTACACTTCTCAAATAGACTAAAAAGTAGAAAACAATTATGTTTTTTACAGCTAAAAGCGAAAACGTTGGGACCTTCATTTTTGAAAAACGGAGGGGAAATTTAAAAGTTTAATATGAAAGAAACATGTCCTTTGTTTTTTGCCCTAATTATAAGAAAAAAGAAAGTATTTCTTCCTTTTTAGTCCACTTAAAAAGCGTAGCTTTTAATGTTTTTATTTTACTTTTTATTCTGCTCTGCACTTACTTTCAAATTCTGCTCCATAGCTATCCTTATGTAATATCATAGAAATATATATTATAGAAATTTCGCCAAATGCGTGATAATTAATAAATTTGCAAAATCATATTCTAAATACTTTAAAAAAAATATTCTATCTATATATGTATTTCTCTTATATGGCACCATAGGAGCCACGATGTATTAGGGGATAGAGCGTTCGCCTTCCAAAGAGGTGAACCGGGATCGAATCCCGGAGATGGTTGGTCGATACGAATACCGCATCCTGCTTGCACCGACCACAGTGCTGACGTGAAATATCCTCAGTGGTAGACGGATCATGGGTTGGAGTCCCCTTGCCGTCAAGCTAACCGTGGGAAGTTTTCGTGGTCTTCCTCTCCATGTAACGCAAATGCGGGTTAGTTCCATCAAAAAGTCCTCCACGGCAATGAAGTTGAACACTAGTAGTCGTAAGCCCAAAAGATTGGATTGGCTGTTCAACGACGGTTATAAAATAAAATATAAAATATAGTACCATGAACTTGGGTATTTTTCTGTCTATTGGCAACACTAGAGCTACTACTCACTTTATTTGGTTGTCTTAAGTACTAATTTAAATAGTGTTAAAAATTTGTTATAAGATTTGTTATAAGATTTATTTGGATTCATTTTGTTAGGTTATCTTTAGTAATAATTTAAGTAGTGTCGAATAGTTAGTTATACGTCGGGTATTTATTTAGAATAATTCTGTATTTTTATCGAAAGAAAATTTAGTTACGAAGTAATTATTTGGATTTATCTACGAACCTTTCTAAAATGACTGCAGGAAATTTTAAACAATAAATGGGGCTATGGTGCCGCATTCTGTTATATCAATTAAGGCCTGGTTTCTTAGGACAGGACGCCGTCAGCTGGAAATCAGCGCTAACCTCTGATTGGTTCATTTGTGAGCTTTATAGTATACGTCATCGAACGCTCATCTTGAACTACAATTGCCGTCCAACTCAACTGCAGTTGGATTACAACGTGACGTTAACCACAGAAGCAATGGCGGACAACATCCAACAGCACATTGAAATCAGCCAAGATTTTGATTTCGACATTAAACATAGCTTCTTCATTAAACATAGCACTCTTCATTTAGCTCAGCTATAATGTGTTTTTTCTTGAACAAAGTCATTATTTGTTCTCTAAAACACTGGTCGACAAAAACAAAATCAATACAAATTCAAAATAAATATTTGTTTACGTTATTAACGCATGCGCAATGAGAAATAATGTCTGCGTTGGACCGACTGCTCAAGCTGAGCTAACAAAAAAGTATTTTTTTGGAGTCAGCTCTACGTCAACTTTCCGCTGACGCCCAGATAAGGCGCTTGTCCTAAGAAACCAGACCTTTATTGGTGTTGGAGCTTGCATTTTTTGAGCGATAGCAAATACATTATTAGATATTCATGTTGTGACTCGAGAACTGCGAAAAGTAGTGCAGCACAGAATGGATTAGTTTTCTATTTTATCTCATGACAGAGGTGAGAATAATTTTAATACTTCTGCTGTCTACTATGTTGAAATTTCTCGAACTCAAACTTACGATAGTTGTGATTCCATGTACTACATGCTACTGTACAGATTTTAAATTATTAATAAAATTCAATACATAGAGAAGTTTGGCAAAATTGCTGACATTTCTGGAATAGAGTTGAAATTGAAATCAAAGTTAATTTCAATTTCAATTTAATAAAAATTTATTTATAAATTATTTAAAACTAATTAAGGTATTGTGGCGTAACTACCACTATAAATATTAAATACCAAATCACTAGTATATAAGACATGTTAACTTGATTCTATCTTGAGGTACCTTTTGATACATGAAGGTTGATATAGGGGATAACTAGAGCCCGGATTTTAATGACCTAAAAAAACTCAATTAATGCCCTTAAAAAGTGCAAAAAATGCCCTTAAAAGTGCAAAAAATGTCCTTAAAATGCGAAAATTGCGCTAAAAATGCCTTATGACATGACTTAAATAGAAGTAAAAATATTGAACTAAAACAATGTTTTATTCTTCAAAATTATTATGAGTCGTTTCAAAAAATATAAAGCAATGCAATACTTGTTCAACGTTCATTCAAGTTCGACAAATATGTTTTATATCCAAAAATAAATAAAAAAAGGAAAATATATTGACTCCAAAACATTTTCATTTTGTATAGAAACTTAAATGAATATAACAACTTCCATCTCATAATATTACTAAATATCAGAATTAAAGTGGATTATTAAATTTTTTTTTAATATTTTGAAATGTAAACGAGCGTCTCTTGTCTGAAAGCAAATTTTTATACCAGGAGAAGCTTCCTTCAACGTCTACTGATGTTATTGGTGCGTACTTGAAAAGGACGGTCACACTTACTGACAATTCTTCCTCAATTTGAAAAGATGTTGCTTCACCTGTTAATATCCTAGAAATTTTCTTCATTGTTTGGAAGCCAGTGCAATAATAAAAAATTATAAAAAATAATGAAAATTAGAAAAATTTAACAAAAAATTTAAAAAATGCTTTAAAATGCAAAATACGCCCCAAAATTTTAAAGAAAATGCCCTATAAATCTCAAAAAATGCTCTAAAGGACAAAGAATGTCCAAAAATTCAAAAAATGCAACAAAAAAATGCAAATGTCATCAAAATCCGGGTCTTAGTGATAACTAAATCCCTTGTATATCAGGATAGGAGGAGGTATTGAAGATTTAGAATATTTAATACAGTTGCATACCCTCCAACTGCTACGGAATTTCCGTAGTTTCAGAAATCTTCTTTTCAGACGGTAGCAAAATTAATGTCTTAATATTTAAAAAAAAATAATTTTAGCGTAACTTGTCCACTATTACTTATAAAAGTGCAGCCCATAAGGCTAGATTCTTAAGTTCTGATAAAAGTTTTATGAGAGATCCATTTGCTTTAAAAATTTCTACTTTGGTTCGCTACCACTAGAAAGAATTATTTTCAAAATCCTCATAAGTTGGAGGGTATGCAGTTGTGCTGTACATTTAGCTTGATTACCTTTAAAGTTTATATGTTCTACGAGATAATTTAGAAAAGTGATCACTCTGATCCTCAAAGGAAGCTAGTTTCAAATGGTTTCTCGGTGGATTTTTAAATCAGATAATAAATTTTTAGTATAAAAAATACCGTAAAAATTTAGTATAAAATCATGAATCAGAATCTTCGGAATTTATAATTTATACTTTTAAATTAGACTTCCAAAAGATAAATAAATAAGTTTCCGATTAAGGACAGATATCTTAAAACCAAGTAACCTTTTATAAAACAGGCAACAATGCTCTTCATCTGAAGTACGATTTAAACTTGGTGATGTTTTCAAGATATAAAAAAATTGCTGTTTTTGATAAGTTATAATTTGATAATTACTTCAAAATAGATAAAATAAATTTTATATATCATTTCAGAATCCTAAAAACCATCTGTAAAGGAAATTTCAATCCAATTGACACTTTGGGTACCTTTCTGGTGAGATTACGCACAAGTGAGGAAATAGTTCGATTAACGAGTGACACTTTGGGTACCTTCCATGTGAGATGACACACAAGTGAGGAAATAGTTCGATTAACGAGTGACACTTTGGGTACCTTTCTGGTGAGATAACACACAAGTGAGGAAATAGTTCGATTAACGAGTGACACTTTGGGTACCTTTCTGGTGAGATGACACACAAGTGAGGAAATAGTTCGATTAACGAGTGACACTTTGGTTACCTTTCTGGTGAGATGACACACAAGCAGTGGCGTAGTGAGGGGTGGGCAAGGGGGGTCATCATGCCCCGGGCGCTACTCGCAAAGGGGCGCCAAATGGTCCGCAAAACAAAAAAATTGTAGGATAATTTTTATTATAATTGATTTCTGGAAAATATATTTTAAATTTAGTGCCAGTGTAATATAATAAATGCTAATTCGTAAATAAAAAGGAACACTAATAGTCTAAATAAAAGTGTAATAATATATTCATAATGGAAATGGCACGTCTTTTCTACTGGCAGTACTGACTCGACCTGTGTCTGCCTGCACTTCCTTATAGCATCTACGCTGTGTGGTTACATAAATTATCTCCTCCTTTCTTGATTTGTCTGATGAAATAATATGTCATAATGAATATTTGCTGTGTACAAAGTACAAACATTCTTTCTTTCAGAACACTAATTATTTTTATTTCTATAAACGCTATGTAGCTTACGCTTGTTATTTTAAAACGATAACAACAACACTCTTATGTACTTATATGTACAGTCACTGAAAAAAATATCCCGAAAATAACAACTGAAGGATCGTCTATTTTTTAATATAGATACTTCTCAGGCACAGAACAAATACAGCGTTTTGTCGTTTCTAGGAAAGGACACAAACGCCGTATTTGTTGTGTGCCTGAGAATTATCTGTATTAAAAAATAAATAATTCTCTAATTGTTACTTTCCGGATACTTTTTTCTGTGGCTGTACGTATCCGTGCAACTTGCTACAGGTTGCGGGAGTCCGCAACAAATTCGAGAAATACTCGAAATATTAACGTTTAAGTTATTTTGTGTGTGTATTTTTCAGTTTTGCGCCCTTGTCATCGCGCTCTGCTTAGAATATAAATGAAATGTTATGAAATATTAAATGTTATAAGTTTAATGTTAGCATAAATTATAGTGTATATTTCACTGTGTTCACCTTTCAAGTTCAAGGCATTCCTGGTAAGTAATAAAACAAATAATGAGGCCTTGCTGAAAAACTAGCACTTCAAGATAGTCTAAGTAAAGATACTTAGACTTAGCTCAGTTTGATCCGCTACTAGCAAATCATCTTAAACATGCCACAGAAATTCCAAAAACTGTCTCATATTTGTCAACACAGATTCAAAATGAATTCATTCATCTTCTGGCATCTACAGTTCGAAATCAACTAATAAATGATATCAAAAGAAATAAATATTATAGACTTTTGTTCGATTCAACTCCTGATATCTCTCATCGAGAACAAATATCCCAAGTCGTTAGGTTTGTAGATGTTGATTTTAACAATAAAAAAGTTTCCATCCACTACTCTTCGACTGAGCCAACGAACTTCAGGGAAATAGGGGACATCAAAAATTTTTTCGTCCAAATCTTGTAAAAACTGCCTGAACTGTCGGTGATTTAGTCCTCTGCTCCTTATAAAATTTACATTTTTAATTATAGGTAGCATGACATGGTCCATTTTTAAATGCTTGGATGCCAATGATTCCTGATGAATTATACAGGGAAATCCCACAAAATTTTCTGATGTTTTCTGTTTTAATTTAGTTACAACGCCCGAATGATTGCCAGCCATGGCAGTAGCGCCATCCGTAGTTGTGCTGTTAAGTATATTCCAGTCGAAGATTCCGCTTACTGCTAAGAAATGTCGTTACTGTCTACCTCTCTCGCTTGTCTAGGCACACGCTGCCCTTGAAATTACTTGTAAATGTAGTGTGCACATTTTAAATCCGTAGAGGAATCGAGTGAAGTCTAAAAGCTCTAAAAAACACGATTCTCCTTTCTGTGACATATCGCGATCGCGGGCCGTATATTTGACATGACTGGGCTAGAGAATATAGTAGAAGTATTTGAAAAATTAGCAGAGGACACTACCACTACAAGTGACACTAGCAGTGAAGCTACAATTCTGTTGCAAAATGTAGGGGAGAGGGGGGCATATGTGAACAGGGGGCACATGTGAACATGGTATGTTTTACTATATGAAAATAAAATTGAATTAAAATTGAAAATTCAATTGTTCACATGTGCCCCCAATAGGGGCACATGTGAACAATTGAAGTCATTTTTCTAAAATATTATAAAGTAAAGAAATATTTTATTGAAAAATCTCAAAAAATTCCACAAGACAAAGAAAATACTATTTAAACATATGGACTTTTTTACTATGAAAAATTGATGATATTTTTCGAAAAGTGAAGAAATAAAAAAATTTGTTCACATGTGCCCCCCTCTCCCCTACTAACTTTTAGTTTCATAACTTCAGTTCATTTCTGGTATGAAATCTTAAGGAGGAATGATCGTGTGCAGCTAAGATTACAAGATCCTAGACTGAATTTTAGAGAAGCATTCCATGATCTTGAATCATTAACGACTGAACTAGCCGAAATTCGAGACAAGCTCTGTGAAGAGGCAATCGAAAAAGCGAAGTTTCTTTGTGGAAAATGGGATAATGATACAACAATGCGTGTAAGAAGACGACGCAAAATGCCCGAAGAATTGGCTCGAGATGTTGGTCTTTCAGCAGAAAGTGAAATTTCTCGCGTTAGGAAAAGCGTTCTTGATCGTCTCCAACAAGAAATATGTACACGATAAAGTGATCTTAATTTCAAATTTGGATTTCTACTAGACTTTGAAAATTTATTAAACGAGGATAATGTTGATAACGACCTTGAAAAAAATTGCAAACATTTGAGTGAATTTTATAATACAGATTTCAATGGAATAGAACTCTTTATCGAAATATGTGACTGCAAAATGTTACTCCGCAGTAGAAAAGAAATTGAACCCAAAACTCCATTAGAATTTCTTACTTTTATAATCTAGTATGGAGAAGATGTTTTTTCAAACCTGAGAGTGGCACTTCAAATACTCCTGACTATCATAGTATCAATTGTTAGCTGCAAACGTTCATTCAGCAAATTAAAATTAATTTTGACATATCAATTTTGACAAATTAATTTTGACATTTGAAATTTGAAATGATCACCTTTGATGATATTATTAATAAATTTGCTTCATCAAAAGTAAGGAAACTTTATACATAGTATTTAGTTTTATAAATGTATTATAATCATACTATTGTTAAAAATACGTATCTCCTTAGAGATAATAAATATTTACTTTTTATTGTTTTAAAACTGCGTGTTTTTAAAATATTTCTTTATAAATATATAAAATAAATAATAGGTATCTTTTGAACTAATTCTAGATGATTATATACATATTTATTGATTTGCGAGTATATTTTACGTATAATATTATATGGTTTTCGAGTAGGGGGGGCGCTAAAAAGGTATTGTGCCCCGGGCGCGAGTTAAGCTCACTACGCCACTGCACACAAGTGAGGAAATAGTTCGATTAACGAGTGACAATTCGGGTATCTTTTATCTAAAATGTCATACGAATGAAGAAATAGTTCGATTGGCAAGTGACACTTTGAGTATCTTGCTTTTGAGCTGAACCCGCTTAAGGATATGTTTTGTCAAATATTTAAGAATTCGCATATCATCGAAAATCTAATTTCGCAACAAAATTATGATAATAAATAACGACGTACAAGTCAAGGATTATTCAATTGTTTAAAACGAGAATCTTATTTCTGGGAGCGTATAATTTATGCATATTACTTGCAAAATTTATAATATTAATTCAAGGTGCATGATTCAAGGTGCATGATTCAAGGTGCATATAACGCTCAGCCAAGTGAAGTATGGCTCGAAATAACATATTAAAATTACTTATTGATTCTAAATATTCTAAAATAAAAAATAAAACCGCATTTCATCACAGTTTGAACGATTTCTTATACTTTATCTCAAAAAGGTGCAAAATTTTATTCCAAGTATACATCAGCAAACATTTTTCACTTGAGAAAAACAAATTTCCTGTTCAGGGATGATGGAAAAAAAAATTCATGAAAAATAAGTTCTAAAATGAAAACTAATAGCTTACTCGAAAGAAAAAAAAGTAGAAAAATCTTTAAAAATGAGATATTTTCCTCGTAAGTTATGCGTGAGATTATACATGAAATCATTTATGCTTCCTTATTTATAGAAATACCATATATTTCCGTTCTTTGTTTGTTTAATTTCTGAATCATATAAAATCAAGCGACGTAATGTAGCGAAAAATTTTTAATTTGTCGAATTGTCTTCAACATATTGAAGTTTGACAAAAATAATCAGCAACAATACATTTTAAATAATAAACTACTTGTACTCTTGATTACAGGCTATTGCAATGATTGCAATGGTAATTTAAATCAAAGATTTTAATCAGGATACTATTGTGATCCATAATTACAAGTAATTATATCTGTGATACTTAATTATATAGTTAAATGTTACATTGATTATAAGTAATCGTGTTTATTTGTAGCAACGACTGATATGAACAGTAATTCTTAGCTCAACTTATTCAAACTTATCATTTAATCATTAGCCCCGACTACAATTACATGGCTTGGGTTTTGCAGAAAATCAGTGGTGTTCAAATCATCATGATGTCATTGTAATATCGATTATGCATAATCAATGAAATTATATTTTTATTTCATTCAAAGTAACATGAAATTTATTTTTATGGCGAAATATTTTCCAAAAAAATCTAAGGTGTAAACTCTTTATCTATCCAACTTGATTTTCGGGAGTCATTCCATATTTTTAAAAATTATAGTACTTTAGCTATTAATTTTTTTCTTTTTTTTTTAGTATCCATCTTCCTCTACCGAAATGATTTTTGGTGGTCATTCCATAGTTTGAAAAATTCTGATAATTTAGTAAAAGATCTTTCTAGTATCCCACCATTTTCTAATACCTGGAACTCTATTCTAATTGTTGGACCTTGGGGTTCCCACCAAATCTCTGCCCACCTGTTTCTTACCTCTCTTTTAATTATCTTGTTTTATATATATATATATATATATATATATATATATATATATATATAAATAAAATATAGAATTTCTCATTCGAGTCTTTCTATATTAACTGATAAGCTTAAAGCATATGCTTCTTATCAAGTTTAAGATGCGGAAGTCGGTCTGTTACAAAGAGCCATAAAAAGTCAAGATGAACCAGATAAAGCCAGATAAAAGATTATTTTCTGAAGTTAATGGGCAATAATTCGTAGATAAAGTACGCATTAAGATAGTCCCAAAAACTTCCCAGCGGCAGAGTGGCGCTATCCTTTTAGCGAATCAAAATCTCTAAATTTTATCAATTGAATGACGTTTCATTAAGATAAGAATATCCTTGCAACCACCTCCTTTTAAAAACCTGTCTTTAAAAATCGGGACAACCAAAAAATGCTTGTCTTTTTCATATTTTCACGGCTTGATAAATCTAGGCCAAATCCAAACATCCCTGCAATGAGAAAACCATCATTGTACATAACCAACGAACACTGTTTTAAATAACTTAAGATCCAGTAATAAAATGCCGTTTTAAATGTACATTAGCCTAAGTCTCTTCAATTATCTAGCCTTTAAAGGCATAATATTACATATATAAATATTTTATTTATTTAAATTATGAAGTCAAACTTCTAAACTCATATTGCATGTTTAACGACTATACTGGATTCTATGGGGCAAATCGGTATTCATAGTTAAAGAAATAAAATCCTTGAAAATAATACTTACTTGTCCATATCTCTGAATTTGACTTTCTTTCTCATTTAATCTTTTTCCTCAAATAAATTCAAAATGGCGGTTAGAGCTCATCTGGAAGGATTGAGCAAATACCTATATAGAGTCAAAACAAAAAGGTTTAAAAAACTTTTAAACTTTCCTCTAATTTCTTTCATATTCAACTCCTTAGAAATTGAATTGTAATAAGAAAATTTAATACGTAACAAAACATAAAAGTGAAAGAGTGTAGAATAATTTCTCAAAAACAAAACAAAATAAACAATTTGGCAGAAAAAGGATACATTTTCTATTTCATTTAACTATTTTTAAACCACAAGAAATTTCTTTTTTTAAATTTCAACCCTACTACTCTTGCAAATGAAATGAAAGGCATTTATTACCCGCTTCTCGACAATTTAATTGGAACTAATTACTTCTCTAACATTTCCACCGTCAAAGTTGTCACACAACTACTAATTTTAAGAAACACTATCCCCAATTCCGCTTATACATTTTAATGCTTCTATTTGCTACATTTTATGAAATTTATTACAGTGAAATATAAAACAAATGAAATACCTTAAATGAATTTTTTCCTTTCTTAGTTTCATTTAAATATTGGAACATTTTATTTTACTATTCTGCAACAGAGTTAGAGTTTAGGATTAGTGATGATCCTTTTTTTTTAAACTGTACTGAAATTTATATACGGAGAAATTTGTTCAATTATTATCAAAATTGTGGCAGTTAGCAATATACAATGTATATAATTGAAATAAAGAGGGAAAAACTGCTTTTAAAAAAATTACTCAGTAAATTATTCTAGATAATAAAAAACTTAAAAGAAAAGATGATTAAAACTGATTGATGCTAAATTTAATTGAACTAATTAAAATCAAGAACTTTTAATTTTTATGGTTCAGCTACATAAGAATATGTAATAGATGAGATAAAGACAGAAACGTTACGGAAGGAAATTTTGATTTTGGAAAATAAAAAGTAAAGAGATTTAAAAAACCAATTTATATTAGCAAAATCCAAGTTATTTCAATAAAAGTTAATTACAATAAAAGTGAAAAATTTGTTAAGAAAATTTTAAGTTGCAAGTACTTAAAAACAGAAAATTATAACAGCAAAAATTGCTAGATTTTTCGAATAAATCTGTTACAGTAAGAGACAGAAATTAGTGAATATTTACATTAACATAGTCACTTTGGCGAAAGACATATATATATATATATATATATATATATATATATATATATATATATATATATATATATATATATATATATATATATATATATATATATATATATATATATATATAATCTCAATCAGTGATCATTGTCAAATCAGTGAGTTAATTGTATGTTACTATTAATAAATTTACTAAAAACTTCCTTAATAATTTACATTTTTAACATGTGCAAATCCAATTCGGACAAATAATGTTTCTCTCGCTTTCTTTTTTTAAATAAATGTTAATTTTCTAAAATCATTTAAATTGTATAATTAAATATCAGCCTTATTAATTATAAACGTCTTTAAATTATCCAGTATAATATTATTACCATGCGCACATCCATTTTCGGGCCAATCCTTGGAAACTTACGAATCAATCGTGCTTCAGTACTGCAGCAAGAATGCACCATGAAACAAAATCCATCTATTTGCGCTTTTAACTCTATTTGCGCATCTGTTTTCATATGTTGTAACTAGCAATCTCATTACGAAAATATTTTAAATCATTCTTGAAAGATTCCGGTACATGTCAGTTCCTTTGAATTCGCTTTATATATTTCGTTTTGTGCTTGTTCTGTTCTTTTCTTTTCTTTTCTTTTCAATTTATTTTCTATTTTTGCGTGATTTATTTTTTACTTAATATGTTCTATTTTGTTTCAATATTTTTGAGTGCCCCTCACAGTATTGTTCTAATATATTTTGCTTTGGCTAAATTGTTAAATATTAGAAATCACTCATATTTGCTGATATAATCGTGTGAGCTGAAGAAGAGATTATATATTTTCTGTTTTTTTTTTACTGTTGTTGTTTTCCGATTTTTTAATGAATTTTTTTTAATATTTTTAAAAAATATTTTATTTTAATAATTTTTTAATTTTTCTTCTTGTCTTTTCATTAATATTTATTATTTTTATTTTTCACGTTTTTTCAATATTTTTAACTTATAATATATATATATATATATATATTCTGGAGCAACACTGTGCGACCTAAGAAACAAACCCCCTTTATGTCAAGCTTTCAGAAAATAGGATTTGAAAAATTGTTACTTCATTAACACTTCTGATGTACTTTTGAAAGCAATACTTTTAAAACGTCATGTTTTATGTTCTACATTAGAGCAACTTAATTACAATCAAGAGAAATTCCCATTTTCATATTTTAAAAAATTCGATTAACTACATCGCTCTGAATACTTCGTACTTGCATTAGTCGCCAAGAATTCCAAATTATTTTCCTACGGCATTTCTACAAACATTTCTAAGATACTGATTATTCTGAATCGCTAACTACATCAACAAATGCGACCAGGACATGGCATAACTTGTTTAAACCATCTTGAGAGATACTGCTGGGCGTCAAATGAGATTTCGATACATCCTCCTTAACTTCCACCAAGACATGGCCGTCGTTTTGCCGAGATTATAGATTTAATTCAGTTTCTGTAGCGAAACCATGCGACCTAATGCGCAATTGATAACCTTTCCGCAACGGACTTTACCACTTTGACGGAGGAAATTAATCTGGAATCTATTTCTCTGGGTACTCATGGCTCAAAAGATGATGCTTCATTAAGTTTCGGGAAAATATTCCATCTAGTTCCTTCCCCTTCATGGTCGGTGCATTTTAAATCATCTGTGGAATGGGGAAATGCTGCACTGATAAATAATATGGAGATCAGTTGCGATGCTAAGTAAATGATAGTTAAAAGGAAATGTAGCAAATTCCTACTAATAGGTAAACATTTAATGAACGTTGATAAATTTAATCAAATATTCTTTTGCTCCAATTGATTCCATTATTACTGTCCTCATGCTGATGAGGGGAGAATACTAATTATTTAATTACTTGTAGTTTGTTGTCGAAATTCATTAAATACTGTCTGAGTTTTAAGGCTAAGTAAATTTTAATCAAAATCAAAATTTCATAAACCAAACATATTTCATAAAATATGCATGTAAGCAAGGAATTCTTTTTAGAGAAATTATGATAACTGTTGAAATATCTTTATTGACACAGAATTTAATATTAAACATATCTTTGACACTTTTTACGTTATTTTGTATTAATTTAGGTTAAAATAAGTAAAAAATGTTTTATTTAGCATTTTAATAATTTATGATTATGAAATATAGCATGAAAACCAGTGATTTTTTGTGCGTTAAAGGTAAACTCTTTTAAGCATGATTCACTTCTATGCAATCATTTTTCGAATTTACACTTATTTGAAGTTATTTAGACCTTCAGGAACAGTATTCAATCACTAAATTTTCTTTAATTTACAAAATCAATTATCGATGAAGTTTTAATTAATAATGTTAAAAAAAAAATTCAAACTACTTTTTGGGATTTTACATTTTAGTAATAATATAAATCCGATGATCCAACAGAATTTTTTCAGTAACTATTAGACTGTGGTTTTTTTTTTTTTTTAATTATCAAAATATATTTTTGCTTGTAATTAGAGCGTCGGGAAAAAAACGAAAAAAAGGGACACCGGTGTTCCATCTGCGGCAAGGTAGTGAGTTTGGATATTAAAAAATTCGACTTTTGCAAAGATTTCTTTATATTTTTTCTGCATTATTTAACAGTAAACAAATAGAACTAATGTAATGGAATGGTAATGGTAAACAAATGGAATGGTAATGGAATGGTAAACAAATGGAATGGTCAGACCATAGCTGCTCCAGTCTCGTTATGTGAGTGGATCAGTTTGTCTGAAAGAGAAATGAGCCTTCCCCGAAATATTGCCAAAGAGCTGGGAGGTCAGTATTGTTCACATTATCTCATATTTTATGTTTCAAACCTTAGAACTACAACACTGTAAAAAAATTCCGGAACCAGTTACAGTACAGAGTACTGCCACTTTGGGTACAATATCCATAAAATCCATTTTTAGGGTAAAATATAAAACCGTAATTCTTACAGTAATATTTAATGAGAGTGATTTTACGGTATTTATTACTGTAATAATTACAAGTACTCTCATAATTAATTATTACTGTGATAGCTAACATTTTTGTTCCTCAACATATTCTGATAAAAATGGATTTTGCACTAAAAAGTACTCTAAATGCTGATACTTTTTTAACCGTTACGTAGTAACAAATAACCGTATCAAATTACGGTTTACAGTAATTTGATCCAGAAATTTTTACAGTGTAAAAGACCCAGGTTAAACCAGGAAATATGTCCCCTCACCTCAAGTTAAGAGTAAGTCCGGACACTTTTGACTGAATAGTATATTTGAAAGCATTATCACTGAATTAAGAAGAGATTCAAGTTTCTGTTTTGATAAAAAAAATTTGTGCTTTTGGTTGTAAGATATTTTTATCATAATCAAATATATGTTTCATAAAACATTTGGTATTACCAAGCACACGTTACGTTAAGCGAATGTTTATATCAAACTCATGTTACTTGATGAAACTAAGCACAAAAATGTTGAAAAACACGAAAAGGAACCCATATTTCTAAATTAAATTTACATAATTGTGTTATCTTACATTAATTTACATACCTTAATCACCACTCAATTCAATATGAAAACTTAAGGTAAACAATATCCTTTATTAGAATTTTGACATTGTTTAATATTTAAAGCGGGCATTAAATTCTAAGCAATAGCTATTTGGAAATATTGTCATTGAATACTAACTCATTGAATAGATTGAGTACGCGATAAAATATCTTTGTATATTTCCGGAATTTGTTTATGAGATAAGAAAAATAGAGAACTACTCCTAAGACATCTTGCTATCTATCCTTTGTCCATAAAGTAGAATGATGATGGTGAGGGACTCTGAGGAATATCCGCCAAAGTCAGATCTGGATTCATTTATAAAACAGACAGGAAATATTTTAATTAATATTTTTTCAGAAAAATTAGTTTGTGTCTGATTTTGTGACTGAAAAAACCGTCTGTACTAAATATTTAGTACATTTGAATTCACTCCCTTGAACATATAAGATTGAGTTCTAAAACTTTAAGATCCAATCATTCGATCAAAAGTTATCTAGGGTGGTCCATTTTTTACTTTGCACACTGTGTATGACAAGAAAGCGATACTCGCATTAGAGTGTTCATTAATTGTTATTAATCAATACAAAAAATTTCAATGTGTATTTCTAATACTTTATACGTGCTCATTTATTTATGAATATTTGAAGTTTTAAAGATAACAAATTTCTGCATACTTTCTAATAACGTGCATAACTTTATGAATTTGTATCAAACTTCAAACAATTATTCTTACAGCTACGCTGAGGCGAATTCATAAAATTCCAACAAGGCTCTTATATGGGTCATCTCTTTCAGTTTCGTTGTAAAGCAGGCCGGGAATTCAATTTATCGATTGGTTTATGTATGCTTTATTGCTAATACTAAGATTCTCATCTAAGGTAATAAAACGATTCAGGAAGCAAAACTTGAGAGCTCTCGAATTTTATAGCTCCCTTTTAAGCCATTTGATATTTATAAGTCACCTACAAGAAGAATGATTGTTTCATACTTGTTAGAAGATTAATAGAATGCTAAATCATTTAGAAAATATTATTACTTTATTTTCATTTCGGGAAAATACTTAAGATATTTTTAGATTAATTATTGTTTTCGTAATTTAAGCCATGTTTATAACTATAACCACAAGAAACTTTCTGAGTAGGAGGAGGGGTATTTTACTATCAGAATTTTGACGATTTTATAACTAGCTATAGAATTTTAATATTTCAACTGAATTTTTTTTTGCCAGCTATGCTATGCTATTTCTATGAATTCCTAACGTATACAAAAAAACTTATCAGCAAATAAACTTTATTGCCAATCAAAACTTCGACCATTATCCGTATAGTTAGGGTGCTCAAATTCCAAATGAAGTCAGATGAAATTATAAGTTCCAAATATTTCAGAGATACTACAGGAATAATTTAACGGCAAATTAAATCTACCGCTTATCAAAAGTTTGATTATTTCCCTGCTGCTAATTTGCAATCCAACGTCTTTTAACGACTCTCTCTATTTTAGAGGTTTTCCTCTTTGTAGTTGGTCACTATAATGCAAGTTTTGTTTCTCTTAAAATTTGTTATCTGAAGTAAAAAAGAAATCAAAAATCATCTTTTTCCTGATTCAAAAAATATTCCCTACAGGTGCGCGGGTCATTAAAATCCACTGGATTGGAAAATTGCTTCCCAGATAGATAGAATGCTCAAAATACAATTGGGACTTTAAACTGAATGTTTAGTCGAGTTTTTAATTGTTTTCCCACCTTTGCAATATAAATTGATCAACGAATATAAAATATCCTCTATTATCATTTCAACCTTTTATCTACCTTAACAAGATACCAGACTCAAAATTAAAAGAAAACATCAAAATGGGAAGAAAAGAATTAGAAATCAATTTTTCAAGTGGAAAGAATAAAATAGTAAAAAATAGTTTTATTTTTGTCTCACCTAAAATTAAAAGCACGACTTGAGGCGTATCACTCTTGTAATAAGTTTCTATCACCACATAAAATTCCTTCGTGTTCCTTTTTTATTTAGATGGAGCAAAAATAAAATTATTTTCTCTTTTTTATGTGATCACTTGATAAGCGTGGTTTTTCAAAACCTTTATTAATTAAAGATCCAGGTGTTTTCATGAGTCAGGCAAGGTGAATACTTAACACTTTTTTAATGCAGAAATTTTCATGTTCTATATGTAAAACTTTTGAAGACAGGATTCTTCTTATTTTTACGAAAAAAAGTTTCCTTTACTTATTTATTTATTTTTTTTTGGGGGGGGGGGGTCAAAGTAGGAAATCCTCTGGAGTTTTGAGAATAACACATCAATTTACAGGCGGCAATACTTTTTGTGAAATGAGTGAAACACTGCGTTGATCATAGTTTCGTTTTATGATAGTTTCCCACTGAAGATAGTTTCCATGAGAACCTGTTTTCAGTGGATTCATGCATCTAAGGTTAAAAGTCATTCAAAAATCTTCGAAAAGTAGGCTATTTCATATGACTTCGAGAGCCAAAATCTATTAGTACCAACAGGGAACCGCAAGGTTATAAATTTCTGTGAATGTGTACTAGTGAGTAGAGCCGAAACAAATTAACGTATGTATAATGCACATTTAGCGTGACCTGAAAATTGACCTTAAATTAACAAGAAACTGAAATTTTTTACAACTTTCAAGTTCATTAATTACCGTAGCCAAAACTAGAAAATTATGAAATTTGCTGCAAAAGAAGCATTAGGTATAACAAAAAGAAAATCAAATCACAGACATATGGTCACTGATTCAGTCTTTATACAGGGTGTTCCGTAAGCGTCTTTCTAAATCAGATATTATTAAGAACTCTGATTTAATAAAGAGCGTATAATTTCGCCAAGAGTAGACATATCTCGCCAAAAGTGGCAGCTGAATAGAAAAACGCGAGATATGGCTGACAACGAAATGGATAATTTTATTCTAGTTATGTTTTAAGAGCAATTTTATTATTCTGGTCGTAAATAAAATGGATGAATATTTTTACTACAACTACTTTGTTACAAATGTATTTAATTACAACTACTTTTGTTTAAAATGTAGTGATTACAAACTGCTTTGGAATTATAGTAAGTACTTCACTACTCTAAGGAGATGAACTTACGTTAAATGAGAGGGATTATTTATTCATGCTTACATGAGCCAGTTTGTTTTTCATTTATTCATTCCGAATTTATTCGTTTAATCTTTTACTTCTTATGCCTCTCTCGACAGTGAATATCTTATCGAAGAAGCGCGAAATAATGAAATGCTTGAAATTTTTTTATTGCTTAATGCTCGTTTATTTCCTCTACAAAATAAAGTACATCGAAAATACGTTCCCTTCCTATGAAATAACATCAATGTTTCACGAGGGTGCATTCGCATGTGAAAGTGTGACCAAATAGATTATTTATCCATTGACAGACCCACGAGGATTTGTATGCATCAAATTCGAAAAACTAGTTGTGTTAGAACTGTGTTTCCATACTAAACTAAGGTTAAAAATAGTTGCCAGAAATTGCTACAAACCAGTGCCGGATTAAGCGTACGCGGGGCCAGGCCATTCAAATTTTTGGGGCCCTTAGTTTAAATTTTTTTGAAGTTATACTTCTTATGTGACTTCCAACAAGGTTGCGTTTAACGATACATTTTTATTAGGAGGGAAATCCCGTTTTCCCTCATTCATTTCCATATTGTTTGGGCTCTCACTAGCATAAAATTAATAAAAGTCATAAAAGTATTGTTTTTCTATAAATATTTTTTTAGTTTGATTGGATACACATATAATTGAATAGAGTAGTATTTTTTATTTTCAAATTTAGTGGATAACAATTGTAAAAAAATGAGTGAAAACAATCCCACGCACAATGCGACGGATTTAAGGTTATGTCAAGGTACGTCTCCTGCGAATATCAATTGATTGTTAGGTTTTCTCTTTTGAAATTACATTATGACGCATTCACATACATTATTAATACAAATACATTTTCCAGGGCGAGACGATGACGCAACCACAAGCACTTCCACTGGTTCAAGAGGTCCACGAGGGTAAAATGCACAATATTACCGTGATTACAGAACACGGAAGCGAGCGGAGCAGGAAAAAGAGTCGTTGAATAGAACTAGTCATCCTTCTACGACTGCTGATTCTTCTACAATTAATGTCGCAGGTTGCGAAGTTTAACTTCTTCCGCACGGCGGGACCCCATGCACTATTTTTTTTTCTCGTATATTTTTTATTTATTCAAATATTAAAGTATTTATGTATCTTTTTATTTAAAAATGCATATTTAAAATAAAAATAAAAATAAAGAAGAAATGCATATTTAAAATAAAATAATTAAGTTTAACTTTATTTTGTTAAATTAAAGCTAAAAAATAATCATACAATTTTGAAAAAATTTGAAATTTATTAACACTTTACAAAATCAACGCTACTATAAAATTGGTACTGAAAAATCTTTTTTTTCTGCTCTTGCGATCAATAAACTCATCTATAATGTTATCAAAATTAATTTCACAGAGAACATCTGATTCGATAAACATCAAACTTAGCATGTCTAATCGTTTTTGAAACATGACGCTTCTCTGCTCTCTCTCTCTCTTGATTCGTTTCATTTTTGAAAACGAGCTCTCCGTAGAACAATTTGTTATCATAAGAGTAATGCGAAGAGCAGTCAAAATGACAAATCTGAACTTAAAAAGCATTGGTAAATCTTGTAATACATAAACTATAATAATGCTTATAAATAATAACTAAAATAAGTAATAAATAAATATGATTAACATTATGTAAAAAAATTATCGTATTCTTTTAATATATATTTGAAGATAATAATATATATTTTTAATATAATAATATATACTTTTAATATATATTTTTTTGAAGGAAAAAAAATCATTGTGTTTCTTAATTTTTTTAAATTTATTTTCATAAAGTCCATTTTAAGGGGGCCCCAGGCCATGGCCTAGCCTAGCATAATGGGTAATCCGGCACTGATACAAACTAATGTTTTTTTTTTTTTTTTTTTGTATTGCACTTCTCCCTACGCTCCTCTTTTTTTTAAAAAAAAAAAAGTAACACACTAGACTACTAAATACGAAAAAAAGTATAGATTACAAAAGTAGTTTTACTACTTGTAGTGCCTCTACTACCGACCACTGATCGTAGACGCCAACCAAACATAGCAGGTATAGTTCATTCACCAGGACTTGGCACTTGGCACCACCTCCTAGGACGATGAGTTCATTTCAGCGCAGGAGTAAGAAGAGAAACGTCTCAGCGCTTGAAATTGAGACAACCCTTAATGCGCACCAAGCGCAAACAGTGAATTCTTTTTCAGTCACTTCCCATGCCTTATAAATCTGCTATTATACCTTTCGCTAATCTAGCTAATTAAATATATTTTAAATGTAAAAACTGCTGTTTTTCCAGCAAAATGTCTCAAAAAGGACAAACTATTCACTCAAAAGCGAGAAATATCCTCGAATGTCTGAAATATTTAATGCTAAAAAAATGCACATAAAAAATGCGAATTAAATATTTTTGTCATGTGATCGCCAAATAGCAACCTTGTTCAGGATTGTTTACATCCTTCTCCCAAAAATAGCGAAATAGTATCGTCGGATACCACGTGATGAAGGCGGAGCCAAGGGTTCCTTGGGCTATTCATCCACTTTTCCATCGAGGTTAATATCTTCCTTACCTGTACTATGCATGATTCTTTATCGCCTTACGAGATCATCGCCAACAACACCAATTATTTTTATTTTTGAAATGCCGAATGCTATTTAGGCAAAGTATGAAATAATCGTCCTGATGAGGTTATTATGCAAATGATGTGCATGTTACTGTGAATGACTGAAATCGGTGGTTGTTGATTTTCACCGGTGAATGTTGACAATCAAATTAGTCGCTTTGGTGAATCCGAAATATTTATTACATCCGATTTGATATTAATTTTTTCGTGGATATAATATTCGTGGATCGATATTTTAATACTTACTGAGGATAGATTAGCACAAACATCAGTGTTTGGAGTATCGGGCAAATATATACCGGGCAATAGCATTTGACTTTAAAAAAACATCAGTGTAGGGTATACCGGGCAAATGTATACCGGGCAGTGGCACTTGACCTTAAAAAAACATCAGTGTAGGGTATACCGGCAAATGTATACCGGGCAGTGGCACTTGACCCTAAAAAAACATCAGTGTAGGGTATACCGGGCAAATGTATACCGGGCATTGGCACTTGACCTTAAAAAAACATCAGTGTATGGTATACCGGGCAGTGGCACTTGACCTTAAAAAAACATCAGTGTAGGGTATACCAGGCAAATGTATACCGGGCAGTGGCACTGAACCTTAAAAAAACATCAGTGTAGGGTACACCGGGCAATGGCACTTGACCTTAAAAAACTTCAGTGTAGGATATACCGGGCAATGCCACTTAACCAGACCTAGTATGACTAGACCTTTGGTAAATGTCCGAAATATATACAAGATCTAGTGCCACTTTTGCTATAGCTTAAATATTTAAAAAAAAATTAAACAAAGCGTTTGAATCAATTTTAAACTAATAACGAAATTATTGCTTTAAAATTAAAAAAAATAATAATAAAAACTGCGCCAGAAAAGAGTAATTGAAGTAGTTGCTTTATACCGCGCATGTGCGGAAAAATATTTTTAAAAAATTTATCCACGTGCATCTAAAAGTGGATGAATATCCCAAGACACCGGAGCCAAGTGCCAATTCCTAGTGAACGAACTATAACCAATTAACTATATTTCGGTTTCAAGTCCCCTGAATACTTCTAATCATTATGAAACACAACAATACATTTAAAAAAAACTTGCGTTCAAAAGAAATCTGATTTTTATAGCATTAAATCTCAATAATAATAAAAAACTTTAATAAGGATTTGTCACTCTATCCACAATCTCTATTAAAACGTAGCACACATTTCCCATTAATTCCAATACACAGAAAACAGCAATAGAGAGACCAGTCTTATTTACTTCCAACTTCAAAGTCGTGTGAAGACCAAAATTATATCATCCCCTTTCGTTAATCTTCATTTAATTGCAATGAAATCCAAATAAATAAGTATAAAGTACAATAATATATCATCATCCACTTTCTTTTTTGCCATCGTTTACGAACTAAAATCCCGTTACACCACCAAAGTTCGGTGAAATACGATCGAAGCAGAGTAGATCCATAAATTCTTATGTCCAATCTGCAGCGTCTAGAGAATTTCGACGAAATAAACTCTAATATTTTTTATTCGACCCGAGTAAATTTCCTGTTTCTGGCAAGTTTCGAAATTATTTGGTGGAAAAATAAACTAGGTTGAGAACTCTATAAAGGTTTTATCTTCATATGCTGCTGCTTGTTATATAAAAATTGCATGGAAAAAGGGCTTGAAAAAGGTTGGTATATTTTTTCTAGGAAACATCAGATGGCAGAAAACTGGATGAAATTTCCGCCAGTGTCTGACATGCAACTTCATTTATAAGTAAAGAGATTTATCTTTCTGTGCATGCATATTTCTGGTAATGAATTCCTAGAGTGGTATATAAATTTAGTACCTTTCGCAGGTTTTTTTTATTTTATTCGGGAAAAGGTATTCATTCTTTCACAATAGTATAAAGCATTATGTATGTAATGGTTAGAAAGGTTGGCTAAACAATTCTTTTATTTGTCAAAGAATTGTAAACAAGTGTGATATGTCTCTTTGTGAATATATTGGAATGTGGGAATTTATTGGATACGCATGCTATTAATATTATTTACCACAAGTTATCATCTCAATAAATTCTGCTTATAGTCTGTTAGGAATATTGGAGTCAGTTGAATTATTATATCATTCATATTTTCTGCAATATGGTGCTGGGCTAATCCATTCATTCTTACTTCATAAACTTGATCCAAAGATAATGTGCAGTTTAAATTCAGTTGAAACACTAATTAAGTGTTAAAATATTACAGTTTTACAAGTTAGGAGGTTAATATTATGGTTGTAACAAAATTGTTCTAGATTGTTATTTGAAGTACTTTTAATATTAAGTTTCAACGTTGAACCGATTTTTTTACGAGTATAAATTATGAGAGTATTCGAAAACGCTACTTTCGATTATTGAGATGTTTCTGAAATGTTTCATTTCTGTCACAGTTTCGTACATGGTTTCTTGCATTCAGAAATGTTTCTATCTTGTAAATGTTTCTGAAATGCTCCATTGCTCGCACAGTTTTACACGCAGTATCTTCCATTCAAGAGAGTTTCTTTCTATCTATTTTATTCAATGTTTTTGAAATGTTTTTTTGCACTTTTTTCTGAGTGTTTCTTGCCTTCAAAAACATTTCTTTCCATCTTAGAGTTGTATCGTTTCGTGCACTATTTTGGCCATAGTTTTTTTGCATTCAAGAAAGTTGCCGTCAATCATTGAGACGTTTCTAAAATCTTTCCATTCTTGCACAGTTTTGTGCACATTTTCTTGCATTCAGAAAAATTTTCTTTCAATCGTTGATATGTTTCTGACGCGTTTCATTTCTTGTAAAATTTTTCAATAGAAACATTCATTTCTTATTTTGCAGACACGTTTCTACCATTAATTTTTTTTTTTTATCAAGACCGGTAAATTGTCAACCATTCACATACATGGAATCATTTCATATTATTATTAATTCTCCTAGAAACTGCGTAATATATTATTAAATACTTACTGTATTTCATTTCCTATAACACCTTTTCATGCATTTCCTAGCATGAAAGGTAATAATAAGTATTTTTTGTAATCTTAAAATAGTTCCTTATTATTTTATTTTATAACTGTCATTGAATAACAGACCCAATTTTGGGTTTGCGACTATGTTCAACTCTATAGCCTTGCAATTTTGAAACCAATGCAAAAGACAAGGGAACTCCTGGATCCAGTATTGGGAGAAATTTGCCTTCATGGAATACTTTTTGATGAAACCTACCAGCATTTGCGTTGCGTGGAGAGGAAAACCATGAAAACTTCTCACGGTTAGTCTGATGGTAAGGGGGCTATCCCATTATCCATCTACCATTGAGGATATTTTACATCAGCGCAGTGGTCAGTGCAGACCATGGCGGAATTCAAATCACCCAGCCATCGCTGGGATTCGAACCCTGTTCTCCTCATTGGAAGACGAGCTCTCTATTCACTGGGCCACCACAAGTCTTAAAATCTTTCCTTGTCTATATAAAAAGTCAAATCATATATTTCTGACCACTTCTCATCAAACCACGTGTTCAATGTAAAAATGAGAATTTTTTTCTTCTCATCATAACATAAGCCATGATGCTTTTCAATAGCCGGGGAGAATAGGAACACATTCTTCCAGAATTCGGTAATTGTCAATAAGGGAATTTTTTTTTTCGTAATTGGCCTTTCTC